>NW_012136858.1:3469405-3471321 GCF_000956105.1 Propithecus coquereli | reverse complement strand
CAAGGGTCCTTATAAGAGAGGAGCAGGAGAGTCAGAGTAAGAGGAGGAGTTGTGGTATATAAATTTATATATATAGTGATATATGTGGTAATTTTACATACACACATGTATGCATATATGAAGAGTGAGAGAGAAAGAGGAGTTTTAGTTCACTGGAAAGCAAGAAAAAAAGCAAGCAAACCAACAACAACTGATTGATCTAACAGTTGGGGGTATCTAAGATTTTTTCCTAGATAAAAATCTGCTTCCACATAATCTAAACATCTGTACCCCCATAATATGCTGAAATAAAAAAAAAATCTGCTTCCTAGAATTTATTATTCTGCAAGTACATTTGGTAGGATGATTTATTGAGTTATTAATGTGTGATTTGTTTGAACACAATTTTCCCTTCTCCATTCCAAGCAGGGCTCTCCTCATAACTTTAAGATCAATAAAGAGATTTTTCTCCTGAAATGAGAACAGAAGGAGGAAGAAGAATTGGAGAGGGGAAAAATGGAAAAGCATCCTTGTAGACCCACAAAGTGGACCCTGCCCCAAGCAATAACTCCATGATGAGGCAAAGGGGAACGACACCATGGTACAACCCAACCACATCCACAGTCCTGCCCCGGGCCCCCATTTAGAAAGCAAGTAGCAGAACACAGAGCTTCAGGATACTACAAACCTATCCTACTTTCCTATTGCTGCTATAACAAATCAACACAAACTTGGTAGCTTAAAACACAAACGTATTATCTTATAGTTCTGGAGGTCAGAAATTCAAAATGAGTTTCACTTGCCTAAATTCAAGGTGTTGGCAAAGAAGGGCTGCATTCCTTCTGGAGGCTCCAGAAGAGCATCCATCTTCTTGCCTTTCCAGCTATTACAGGTACCTTAATTCCTTAGCTCATGGCTCCTTCCTGCATACTCAAAGCCAGCGGCATAGCATCCTCAATCCTCTCTTTTTCTCTGACCTCTGCTTCCCTTGTCACAACTCCTCCTCTAACTCTGACCCTCCTGCTCCTCTCTTATGAGGATACTTGTGATTACCTTGAGCCCGTCTGCACAATCCAGGCTTGTGAAAAAGGGCATCAGGGTTATCATGAGGAATTGGAGATTCCTGTCCCTTCCTCCAATGTCTACACACCTTGCAAGTCACATCCTTCTTCTCCCTATTGCTTAACGAGTACAGGGTTTCCATTTGGAGTAATGAAAAAGTCTGGATCTAGATAACGATGATTGTATGACATTGTGAATGTACTTAATGCCACTGAATTGTGCACTTTAAAATGGTTAAAATGATGAATTTTATGTTATGTGTAGTTTACTACCAAAAAAAGTAGTAGTATGGCCGCGTGGTTCTCACACAGTCCTCCCCCACGCCCAGCCACCCCTAGACACACCAAATACTCAGATGAGACCTGACAGAGTAGACTAAGGTTGGTTTCAGTGCCCTTTCATCCACATTTCCAACCCTACTTCTTTTCTGTAGATACTCTTCTTGAAAAAGAAAAAAAGATTCCTTCCTTATATAAAACCCAGGCCACTAAGGTTGGGAGTAAAAGAGGAGAGATGGCTAAATAAATCCATCCCACCTATGTCCCTAGGATTTCTCTCACCAATGCGGGGAACTCTGGCACAGGGTGCTGCTCCCCCAGTAACACGCTGAAAAAAATACTACACGTGGAATTGCATATGAATCTAGATAATGGGACACACAGAGCCCACTTCAGGGGTCTGAGTGAGTGTCATGGTGTAGTCTGTTTATGATTTCTTCAACTGAAATCAACATCAGTGGTGTCTATGGGTTCATCAGTAGATTAGGCTGTCGTTTGGGGGGGCTGTGGTGTGACTTTGCTGGGGATTGGGGTGCTGGACAAGCTGGTCCTCAGGCCTCTGGGTGGTGTGCATGGGCACTAGCTGTGGTGGTGGCA
>NW_012136858.1:3443959-3467895 GCF_000956105.1 Propithecus coquereli | reverse complement strand
TATTTAATCCAATATATCCAAAACATTATTTCAATGTGTCAATATAAAAAAATATTAACGAGATATATTACTTCCTTTTTTGCACTAAATTTTCAAAATCCAATATGAATTTTAAACTTGCAGCCTATTTCAGTTTGGACCAGATACATTTCTAGGGCTCGGTAGCCACATGCACCTAGTGATCACCATATTGAAAGCACAGTGCCTGATAAATGCTCCTCTAAACCCCAAATGTTCCCAAAGCAAAGTGACCACATCTCTCTTTGTGGAAGGAAAATCACACACTCTCCGCTAGACAGACTACTAGGCTCTACACCCTGGAGGGCTTTCCTATTCCTTCCCTGTAATTAAAGAAATCTCAGAACAAGCTGTTTCTCAGGGTTCTTGTCTTTATGCTCCTAAACTTCTCATTTACTCTGCACTGTGAGTATGAGAAGTACATTCTTCTTATGTGGGAATTCCTAGCTTTCCCTGAACTCATGGTAAGGCTCATCAATGATGCATTGCGTGCCTATACTATGTGCTGGGCAACGTTCTAAACTCTGGGGGACATATCAGCAAATGAGTAGAATCTTTAAGACCACAGTAGGAAATTTAGATTGTATTATAAGGGCAAGTGTAATTGAAAGATTTTAAGCAGGTGACTGACTTGAATAGATCAACTTATATTCTATTAATAAGAAGATTATTTTCAAGAGAATGAAGTTGAGGAAGTCTGTCTAGCTAAAAGGAAATATAGTAAGTCAGGAAAACAACCATGGCAATCTGGGCTACGGTTATATAGTAAAAATGGAGAGAAATAGATGGATTTGAGATGTGTTTGAGAAGCAAAGCTGACAAAGATCGATAACAGAAGAGACGGAGAGAATGAAGGAAAAGGAAGGCTCAAGAGTAACTCCTGAGTTTTTGGCTTCTGCAGCTGGATTGAAAATGGTATTGCTTATTGAGAAGAGGAAGACACAGAGAAGTAGATTTACAGGTAAAAATCAAAAGTTCTTGATGTTAACTTGGGCATCTTTTAGTGCATGTCAAATGGAAATGTCAGATAGGCAGTTTCATAAATGAATTCAGAGCTCAGTGGAGAGGGCTAAAGTTATAAATTTTGATGTCAACATCATATAGATGGCATTTAAATCAAAACATTGATGGGATCACTGTATTAGTTGACTTGGGCTGCCATAACAAAATACTATAGACTGGGGTGGCTTAAACAACAGAAATTTATTTTCTCACAGTTCTGGTGACCAGAAGTCCAAGATCAAGGTGTCAGTAGGGTTGGTTTCTGCTGAGGCCTCTCTCCTTGGTTTGCAGATGGTTGCCTTCTCACCGTGTCCTCATGTAGCTTTTTCTCTGCATGTCCTCCAAACCTCCGGTATCTCTTCCTCCTCTTATAAGTATAGAAGTCCTATTGGATTAGGGTCCCACCCTTATAACCTTATATAACCCTAGTTACCTCCTAATGACTCTTTCTCCAGACACACTCACATGGGGAGGTTATGGCTTCAACTCATGCATTTTGGCAGACACAATTCAGTACATAGAAATCACCTAAGAGAAGAATATAGGTAGAAAAGAGATGAGGGCCTGGAGTAAGCCTTCATAGGGTATTCCAACATCTCAGATAAAAGGAAGCCAGATAAACAAAGAGAAGAAAAAACTGAAGAGGAAAGAAGGAGCATGTCATCAGACCGATGCCAAGAGAACAGAATGTTTCAGGACAAGAAAGAAGTGCTTACTGTGTGGCATGCTTTTGAAAGTTTGTTTAAGATAAAAACAAACAAACGGACACTGAATATGGCCAGATAGAGGTGACAAAGGCAAGATAGGGCAGAAGGGATAGAAATCAGATTGGAGTGGGCTGAAGAGAACAGGAGGTAAGGGTTTGGGAACTGTGAACACAGACAAGTCTTTCCAGTGTGTTTACTGTGAAGGAGGAGAAATGGGGCAGTAGCTGGAGGATATCACCGTGTGGGAGGAGAAAGGGCACAAATAGTGTCTGACCCAGGACTGAAGGGCATAGTCCTAACATCCCAGGGCTCTTTTGCTCAGCCTACTCGAGTGGACCTTCCTTAAGACCACAACCTTCTTGTCTATGTGATGCCACAATCTCCCTACATTTCTTCTACTTTCCTAGGAGCACAGCATAGTCATCAAAAGTCCAGGCCACAGAGCCAGAATCTTAGCTCTACCACTTACCAGCTGTGTGACTATGGGCAAGTAACCTAACCTGTCTGTGCCTCTCATTGCCCATTTATAAAATGGAGTTGATAATCAAGTAGTGCCTTCCACATAGAGTTATTATAGAGATTAAATCAACTAACAGATGTCAAATGGTTAGAATAGAACATGGCACAGAGCAAGTGCTATATAACTATTTGCAAAATAAATAAATCTACACTTGACAAGAAGATGCTTTATTTTGCTGGAGTTTCAGGCAGTATGCAACAACTGAACTTGCCTAAAGAACAGGCTGGCATTATGGTGGGTGACCGTAGCTCTGCCCAGGGCCTGGCATTGTAGTAATATAGGTACTTATTTGGTTTAGAATTTCAAACCACTTAATCTAAAGCAGTTTTTGGACTTCAACAAATCCTATAATTCTTATAATTGATTTTGCCAGAATAATATTTAATTCCTGAAAAACGGCCAGCATGAGGCAATTTTAAATAAGATCTTATAACAATAATAATCTCATTGTAACCCCATTGCTGGGTTTTAAATGAACGTGGTGTCCATTACCTCTTAATTCTTACTGCATATGAAATACTATTAAGTATGTTGTTATGTATTTATTTGTGTGGTGTCCAGCACCAAGGTCTGTAACAAAGAATTTACCTTTCTTTTTCCATTTATAAGATTTATGGCTCTTAATACATTTGCATTTGTGTAAATCTATTACATGTGTTTAGTCTCAAAATAATAAACCAAAATAAAATCTTCTTTCATGGTTCTCCCATGTTATTAATGAATCCAAAGTTTAAGTAAAGAAGTACACCACTGCATATCTGCATGACATGTTTTAACCCAGATGCCTTAGCCTGAATCATGCTTTGTTATGGTCTGAATTTTATCCTTTCAAAATTCATGTTGAAGTCCAGTACCTCAGAATGTTATATTGTATTTAGACAGAAGGTCTTTAAAGAGGTAATTAAGGTAAAATAAGGTCATTATGGCCTTAGTCCAACATGATTGGTGTCATTATACAAAGAGATTAGGACACAGACACACATGGAGGGCAGACCAAGGGAAAACGCAGGGAGAAGACGGCTCAACAAGCCAAGGAGAGAAGCCTGGAACAGACCCTTCCCTCACAACCTTCAGAGGAAACCAATCCTGCCAACACCTTTCTGTTGGACCTTAAGCCTCCAGAATTGTGAGAAAATAAATGTCTGTTGTTTAAACCACCCAGACTGTGGTACCGTGTTGTAGAAAACTAAAACACATTCTATAGATGGAACTGCAAGTAGTTGGGAGTTATGACTTAGACACAAAGAAGCCTAAATTCCATACTCAAGTCAAACCTTTGAGTCAAAGATTTGATTCTTAAGTCATTTCCAATATGCTAATGAAGAGTTTCCTGCTCACTACTAATATGATTCTCACCAGAAATTGGAGAACTGTCAAAATGAGTAATGTCAAGGAAGGTCTCTTCTATGTCAATGGGCGCCCAGCTAAGATTGCCCCTATATCTTGAGGGATGAGAATTAATGTCTGTTAAGATGACATTGCAGGATAAATTTAATCATCTTTAGACACAAAATAGGCCATTTGTTACTGGTTATCAGGTTTTTCCCTAAAATGCAGAAAACTATCTAGTAATACTAACAGTATCATCTTGAGGAGAATATATGCATTGAGTGTACTGATGTATCATGAATTCTGCATGCTTTTTCCAGTGGTTATATAGCATCTACTGAGGCTGTCAGATTATAATGAGCCATTTATCATTCGAATTGACTCCAGATTGGCTGTTGATAGATTCTAAGTGCTCACATACAAATTTTCCTGCCCAAAATAATGTTTGAATCCAATCCCATTTGCAGAGGAAACATCAGGCTAGAAAACACTTAAGATTGTAATCTTTCAACCAACTAACTCATAGCTCCAAACTCATGCTCTTGGCAACACTCAGGTGAGAGCAGCAAGGTGTTGCCTTCTTCCTGGCTTTGCTGGTTTTCTCTTCAGATATGCTCTAAATAAAAAGGATGCCCTTCAGCCTAACCCTTTTGAGAGTTGGGGCTGCTGACACAGGAACGGGCAGACAATACAGCCAAACTTTGCCTCATTTACAACACCACAGGAATAGTGTGGACAACAAAAATTCTCAATCTAAATATCTGTAATCCCTCAGTCCTGAAGTCCCCTTCCTTTACTCCCACCTCAACTCGCATGTACAAGGGTGAAGACAGGCACCACATGTCATTTGTTTGTGTCCCCCGCACAAAGCACAGAGCCTCTGCTACATGAGAGGGACTCCATCAATATGTAGTGAATGAAAAAATATTGAATAAATAGGTAATCAACAAATGTTTATCAAAATGACTGAACCCACGCCCATATACCTGTGGCCACACACAATAGGGCACTCTTTGCCTCTCCTTCTCCTTTTTTCCATAAAGAGAGGAGAAATTTTAAAAGGGTAAGGTGAGAAGAGAAAGAAAACGGGAAGGAATGGAACAGAAATATGAAGAAGATGTTGTCCAGTCCAAACATTTTTGGATCTGAAATCATTTTTAAATGAAATCTTTGTGGAATTCTAGTACCTAGAATCAATACAGGCAGTGCTGCTCTGATCGAAGAGCGGTGGAGGACTCATCGGCCCAGCCCTCCCCTCAAACACCCTCGTTCCATTTCCCTGTTACCACACAACCCACTGCCTCTTGTTAGAGCCCGAGGACCTCAGTGGAACGTGGTGTGGAAATCACAAGTGGTAGCAGAAAGACTCCTAGATCAGTCAGAAGACCTACTTGTCAGTTATGTGACTTTAGCAATATCTGTTAACATCTCCTTCCCTACCTTTCCTTCCTCATCAGAAAAGCTGGAAAAACCAGTCACTAGCCAAAATCTGTTATCATAGTACATGGTACAATAGCCAGACCCTGGTTCAGCCAATTAGTTGTCAAGTGGCACAAGAGAAAGAAAGATGTTGTAGTTTGTCTCTTTATTTAGGCACCATAAAAACTTCTTTTTAATTCTGAGGGCTGTTTTGTCCAGGAGACAAATACCTTGATATATGAGTCACTATATAAGAGAAGCTAGACACTTTAAACAAAGTTTAAAGCACTGTCTTTATTAGGAAACATCCAGGGCTAATAAACATAGTATTTTCAAACTCCAGTGATCTGATCTCATATTTATGTTGGATAAAGAATTGATTGTTAGTTTAGGTTTTTTCTTTTTTTTCCCCAGAGCCAGAAACCTGTCCTGAGAAAACAAAAACACAGTCATGTGTTGGCTGGGCCACGATGACTTTTTTAAACCTAATTTCTGATCAGAAACATACTGTCCGTGAGAAGAATAAGATGTTCTCTGAGTTTTTGAAGATCTTTTCTTCTGACTCACTAAACCTCTTAACTAGTTTTCTGATTTACATAGAAATAACACAAGGTTGACCCAAATGCAGGGTTCAGATTTTTTACCTGTGTATGGAACCCTCAAGCTGAACAATTCAAGATGTTTTTAGGCCAGTAACTACATAGCAGTAACGTGTGCTGTAGAGCTGGGTTCTTTAGAGTGAGGTTTGTAGCCTTGACTTCTTCAGTAGCTAAGGAAGAAATGACCTTTTGCTTACTATATAATTTGTAATGATAGAATGCCCCAAGGTCTTTCTCAGCACAGGTAACAGGCCTTGGTTTATTCAAATTTGAATCTGTCAAGCAAGCTATAACAAATTATAAACAGAACAAAAGGAATGACATCCCATTGTCTCTGAGTATCAGTGCCATGGCAATAAAGCACAATGCTCTCCAGGAGCTAAATATTAGAAATTATTTCATAATGACTCTGATGTGAACCATTTACAGGCAAAGTCTCCACCTTGAACTTAATGGTGGGCTTGCAGTAAATAGGAAAATGACCTTATTAAATTATAAGGCCTTACCGAAATTACTTCATTCTTGATTGAGTTCCACAATAGCACAGTTCTGTTGCAGAAAACAAAATCTACTGAGCCAGTTTAAGCAGGAAGGAACTCAGAATTGGTCATTAAATAGCTTAGAAATTTGGGGGAAGGCTGAAGAAACAGACTTTAGATTGACTGTTCAGCCCCCTAAAACCATGCCACAGAACAGGTTCACCAAGGAGCTGCTGCCTCTCCTACACCCAAGAAGCCTCTGGCTCCAGAACCACTTCCAGCAGCCATGACCTTAAAACCATTATCATCAAAAGAGCCACTGCTACTGCTGCCAGCTCCTGAATGAGCTGTGCTCACTATGACCCATGGAAGCACATGGATGCCCACACCCTGCATCCTGATGATACTCATACGACTGATGACAGGACACTGGGACTTCTGCTGACACCACTTCAGAAAAACAAAAAACTTCACAACTGGGCTTGGCAGTAGAAATCTAAAAGTATCAGAGATTCAACTTCACCTCTAAGCTTCAACTTCACTTCTGCCTTTCAAATGTCATCTAACCAGCCAAACCCAAACCACATTCATTACAATAGCTGCAAAGGAGTCTGCATTATGTAGTTTCTGGCTTTCCAGACTCTGCAGTTCAGAAGAGTAGAATGGCTATTAAGCACCAATTTTCCGTATTCACAATGGTGCTACTTTGTTAGAATTCTAAGGCAAGGTGGGTATAAGGACCCAAGTTAAAATATGGGCTCAGTTGTGGAAGGGATTTTAATGATAATCAATCCATCTCCTTCAGTTTACAAACTAAGAACCAGAGATGCGTGTAGTTTGTTTAACATCATATAACCGGCCAGGTGCAGCGGTGTGTGCCTGTAGTCCCAGCTACTTGGGAGGCCAAGGAAGGAGGATTGTTTGACCCCAGGAGTTTGAGTTCAGCCTGAGCAAAATATCAAGACCCAGTCTCTAATAACAATAAAATTTTTTTTAAGAAATCACATAACTAATTAGTAGCAGAACCAAAAAGAGAAATTCGGACTGGGGTGGGGAGCAGGGGTAAGGGCAACATACATAACCTAAACATCTGTACCCCCATAATATCCTGAAATAAAAAAAAAAAAAGATATTATTTGGGGAAAAAAAAAAGAGGAATTCTATTGTCTGATCCTCAATCTGGCCCTCTTTTTATCACTTGAGGGCTACTTTAAGAGATAACAAGTAGGCTGGGTGCAGTGGCTCACGCCTGTAATCCTAGCACTCTGGGAGGCTGAGGTGGGCAGATCATTTGAGCTCAGGAGTTCGAGACCAGCCTGAGCAAGAGTGAGACCCGTCTCTACTAAAAATAGAAAGAGATTAGCTGGACAACTAAAAATATATAGAAAAAATTAGCCGGGCATGGTGGCACATGCCTGTAATCCCAGCTACTCGGGAACCTGAGGCAGAAGGATCGCCTGAGCCCAGGAGTTGGAAGTTGCTGTGAGCTAGGATGATGCCACGGCACTCTAGCCGGGGCAACAGAGTGAGACTCTGTCTCAAAAAAAAAAAAAAAAAGGAGATAACAAGTAGCAAAAGTTATGGCAATAATACTTCATTGTCAGATTTGGCCATATATACAATACATATAGATAAGGTGAGGGCAATCAGAAATATAGCTTTTCTCAGGATTTACATGGAATATTAAGTATTTATTTGACATACTTATTGAGTGTCCCCTATATACCAGATACAGTATTAGGTATTAGAGAAATGATGGTGACCCAGACACGGGATAATTCGTTTCAATAATCAGCAACAATAAAAGGCAATGAATATAATGAAAGGAGAACTACAGAGAACTATAGACAAAACAGAAGAATTTACCTAGTCTAGGCTTTGGGGAAGACTTCTGGAGAGAAAATGATGTTTGGTTGAGATCTACAGAGCAAGGAGGATATAGAAAGATGAAAACAGCTGGTCGGTGGTGAAGGGAGAGGGAATGCCTCCAGCAGCTCCTCAAAGTAAGAGGAACTCAGAACCTGGGAGGAGCTCAGAAAGGCTGAGCATAAAGTGCAAAGCGGACAATGGTAAGAGAGGTAACTGGAAAAGTCATCGGGGCCATTTGATGGAGTTTCAGCAATGCTGAAAACTTTGAGCTTTACTCTAAGGCAGTGTTTCCCCAATTCCAGTCATTCACATTCCCAATTCATCATTTTTCCTTGTCCCTGTGTTAGTTTCCTAGGGCTGCCTTAGCAGAATGGCTTAAAACAATGGACATGTATTCACTTACAGCTCTAGAGGCTAGAAATCCTGAATCAAGGTGTTGGCAGTGCCAGGCTCTCTCTCTCTGAAGGCTCTAGGAGAGGATCCTGCCTTGCCTCTTCCTAGCTTCTGGTGATTGCTGGCAGTCCTTGGCATTCCTTGGCTTGCACAGCATCACTCCCATCTCTGCTTCCATTACCAATCAGATGACATTCTTTCTGTGTCTCTATTTCTAAGTCCCTTCTCCTCATCTTATAAGGACGTATTGATTTAAGTCCTTATTGGATTAAGGGCCCAACTTCCTCTAGTAAGACCTCATCTTAACTAATTACATATGCAATTACACTATTTCCAGATAAGGTCACATTCCGAAACTCTGGAAAGGACATTAATTTGGGGGAAGGATGCTATCCAGTCCAGTATATATAATAAGTGCCTATATTATTAGGCACTTAATATTTTTCTTTAAAGCAACTCACTTTAAATCAGCTCCTAGGCAATACTATACATTAAATAAGATGTCTGAAAAGCTAGTGATATTTTTTCTAATACATACCAAAATAAACAAAATTACAAAAACCAAAAAATCTTTATCCCAGTACTAAAAATGATATCTGTAACAACTTCATGAGAAACTTCCCAAAATGATAGCCTAAGAGAAGCCCTTAAAATAAAGCCCTCAGATGTTTTCACCCATAAACAGAAACTGGAGATAACCCAGACTTATTTTGGTTTGGCTTTGTGATGCATCATATCACTGATTCCCAACCCTGGACACTACTTAAAATCACTCCCAGCCCAATTAATTCAGATGGAAGCTGTCCAGGTAACTCCAATATGTAACCAGGATTGAGAATCAATAAACACAGAATTCTTTTCAAGAGAAGATTTTTTATTAAATTTATATGATTGGTTTTAGCAGGAACCTAGAGAAGGGATGAACAAGAATTATATCACCTGCTAACTGACTATTTGCTAAGGATAATCCAAGTAGCTGAACTTTCTGTAGATCACAGAAAGTCGGCTAAACATTTATCTATTAGAGTGCATGTTATCACCATAAGGGAGATGTGCCTAATTTATTATCCCTATTTTCTAATGTAGCCATCCACCTAGAGTTACAGTGGTACAGTGGCACATACAAGAACCCAGTTCTTGAGTCCAGCTTCTGTATTGTCTCAATCACTATAAACTTAGTGTTCTGTCTACTTGGTAGAACACAAGTGCACAATGCAGCCTCCAGTTGCTTCATTTTTCTTTCCTTATATTTAAGAACAAAGCAGCTCATTCAGGCAACTGAAATCCCCTTGATCTCCACAAAGTAAATACATGCAGTAAAGAGCAATGCAAGGAAGCAGAATTCATTTTATTATTTCTAGACCTGGTTAGGCATCAGGAACAGTGTGAAAAAAAACTCTTTAAATTATTGTACATTTTGAAGATTAAGGCCATTTACACATTGATCATCTAAGACACATGATGGAAGTTTGGTGGTCACCCAATAGCTAAGCTAACAGTAATTGTGTACTTACCATGTACCAGAGCATAACATGCATTTTAGGTCTCAATTAATCCTCATAATAACCTATGAGGTTATTAAGTTCCACAGAGTACCTTACTGTATGCCTAAAAGCTATTGTGTGCTTACAATATGCTGGGCACTCTTTTAAGAGCACTACTTGTCTTTTATCTAATGTAATTATCATAACCACCTTATGAGGTATTACTTTTATTATCCTCATTTTATAGAAAAGAAAACTGAGGTTAATAACTTGCTCAGGATCTCACAGTTAGTGCATACCAGGGCTGTGATTCAAACTAAGGCAGTATGGCTAGGAGGGAGGTGCCTAACCACTCTGCTCTCCCACCTCCTACCTGGTGCAAATCAGAACCATGATGATCTATGCAACCACTGCCTCTCTTTCTGCTCCCATTTAAGAGAAACAGCAAATAGATTAAATCAAAATAGTCATTTACTTCTGGAAACACCTGTATTCCTGATGGAATCATAATTAATTCTGCATTAACGTTACGGTAAAAGCATCAATTGTTGTTGATGTCTAGTCTGACAATAAAGATGGACATTTCTAATCATTTTATGTACTCATTAGTGTCTTTTCCAGATGAAAATGTCTTGAATTTCTAGTAGGAAAGTTAATCATCTGAGAAGTCTAACCTGCAGTCTATAAACAAAACCATAATAGAACCCACCAGATAATACAGACATATTAAATTTGAATCAAAAATTACATAATAGCACATTTACATGGCTTTCATAACCAAGCTAAATCAAAATATGGTTAAGAACAAAAGACAGTAGAATACAACAATTTCCAGCAATGTGAGCCATTAAAAGGGATAATAAGTAAAGCTAATTCTTTGCACATAAAGCATTGCATTGCCTGACAACTGAAGTGTCTATCAAAGCTGTTAAGGCACAGCTGGGTGCTGTAAGCCATTTGCACTGATTCAGCCCTCCAATTAAAATAGTTCCAGCCTCTGGAAAATCACGGGTTTTTCTAAGTATAGGGCCTTGCTTCCAGTGGGCTTCTGCCTGCCTACCCTACATTTTTCTCCAGGACTCTTTCTGGGGTTAAAACAAAGACAGCCCCTTTTCATTGAAACCTGTTTCTACTATCTCATACATGCTTCCTTTTCCTTCTAATATCTCAAATGCTTCATACAGTGGGGAGGAAGGATCCATGGCAACTGATAAAATAATCTCCTGAACATGGGACTTCCACTCCAAAAGCATAGAAGTGGAAAGAAAGGAGAGACCAGTCTGGATAAACTTTGTAAGCAATCTGAGACAGTGAAGACTTCTGGACTTGGAAAAAGCAGTCCCTGGATACAGGCCCACATAGTCCCAGATGATATTACCTTTGATTAGAAGTAGACACCTAGAAATCAGCTGACCACAGCCATTTATTAAATCTGTCACTTGCTCCAGCATAGAAGCTGAACTGATTTGTCCATTCTTGTCTACTGTGTAGGCTCTGGAGTAGGGACTTGAATTCCAGCACTGCTATCTATAAGACATGTCACTTTGAACTCTGTGTAATTGCTCAATCTATTTCTCATCTGTAAATTAAGGACAATAAAACCACCCACCTCACAGGTTATTATGAGGATTAATTGAGACCTAAAATGCATGTTATGCACTGGTGCCTGGTAAGTACACAATAATTATTAGCTTAGCTATTGGATGACCAACTAACTTGCATCTTGTATCTTAGATGATCAATATGTAAGGGCCTTAATCTTCAAAACGTGTAATAATTTAAAGAGGTTTTTCATACTGCTAATGATGCCTAACCAGGTCTAGAAATGGCATAATGAATTCTGCTTCCTTGCATTGCTCTTTACTGTATCTAGTCACTATTTGGAAACCAAGGGGATTTCAGTTGCCTGAATGAGCTGCTTTGTTCCTAAAATATGAGAAAAATAAAGCAACTTGAGGCTGCATTGTGCATTTGTTTTCTACCAAGTAGACAGGGTACAAAGTTTATAGTGATTAAGAAAAATGCAGTGACAATTAAGTCCCTTGGAGTACAACTCTTGATCTCATATACTTGACCGTTCTCTCCTCTATTGCTAGTATTTAGTAGGTAAAGCAATGATCTCGCGTCAGCACATGAGCTCTAAGGTTCCATTATGCATACAATCTATCTTGCTATTAACATTAAGGTAGAATAATTGCCATTCATCGATATTACCATATAATAATAAACTAAAAAAAAAAAGAAGAAGAAAATAAGATAGTACAATTATTCTCTGGTGTAAACAATAAGTCATTGGAGAGCACACTATTCTGTGACCTAGTATTTAATGGCTACATGGCCAAGAAAGAAATAAAGCCTACTTATTTCTATTTCACATTGTTGAGTCATAGAATAATATAACTTAGGGCTAATTGGAATCTTAGAGTAATCAATGACTCAGTGATAATTCACCAAAATTAATTCACTGACTCACAAAAAGTACCAAAAATATATTTAAACGTCTCATGAAAGGTGTGGAAATGGTCTTATTGTTTAGAAAAAACTATGGGCCATTTTTACATATAAACATTATGGCAAAATAAAACAAAAGCAAGGCCCAGGATAATCTGGAAAAGCAAAGATGGAAAGAAAGAGAACAAGACACCATTGTATAACAAGACAGAGAAATATGAATTATCACAATTCTACGTAGGATAAGACTTTATGTGTTGAGAGAAATGCCTTCTTGAGCCACTGAGTACAGAAAATAAGAATCCAGGGAAATCTCAACTAACTAAAACAATTTACTGATCTGAAAAGAGAAGTAGAAGAGAAAAGAGGAAAAATCTGAGAGGGAGGGGGAAACAGTGCCTTACAGTCAGGGAATGTTCAGAGAAAGAGATACCATCTAGCAAAAACATGGAGAAGACACTTTGGAAGGTAAAAATGTCACCTGGGGAAGTTTTTAATGAAAATTCTGTGCAAGATGGGACTTGACAGCTTCCTATAACCACAAAAATTTTCAATAAAAATTATTCACCAAGAAATCACGTTCTTTGACAAAGCAGACAAAAACATATACTGGGGAAAAGAATCCCTATTCAATAAATGGTGCTGGAAAAATTGGATAGCCACATGCAGAAGAATGGAACTGGATCCACACCTCTCACCACTCACAAAAATCAATTCACAATGGATAATAGACTTAAACCTAAGGCCTGAAACTATAAGAATTCTAGAAGAAAACGTAGGAAAAACTCTTATAGATAGACATTGGCCTAGGCAAAGAATTTATGAGGAAGACCCCAATGACAATCACGGCAACAACAAAAATAAATAAATGGGACTTGTTTAAATTAAAAAAGCTTCTGTACAGCTAAGGAAATAATTAACAGAGCAAATAGACAACCTACAGAATGACAGAAAATATTCTCTAGCTATACACCCAATAAAGGACTAATAATCAGAATCTACAAAGAACTCAACCAAATTAGCAAGAAAAAAACAAAAAAACAAATGATTCCATTATAAAGTGGGCAAAAGACATGAACAGAAGCTTTTCAAAAGAAGATAGACAAATGGCCAATAAACATACAAAAAAAAGTTCAAAGTCAATAATCATCAAGTAAAAGCAAATTAAAACAACAATGAGATATTATCTTACCCCGGTTACAATGGCTTTTATTAAAAATTCAAAAACAATAAATGCTGGTGTGAATGCAGAGAGAAATGAATGCTTATACCCTGTTGGTGGGACTGAAGATTAGTACAACCTCTATGGAAAACAGTATGGTGATTCCTCAAAGAACTAAAAGTAGACCTACCATTCAACCCAGCAATCCCTCTACTGGGTATTTACCCAAAAGAAAAGAAGTCATTTTATCGAAAAGACACCTGCACTCAAATGTTTATTGCAGCACAATTCACAATTGCAAAGGTGTGAAATCAACCCAAGTACCCATCAATTCATGAATGAATTAACAAAATGTGGTATATGTATACCATAGAATACTACTACTCAGCCATAAGAAAGGGTGAATTAATGCCTTTTGAAACAATTCGAATGGAATTGGAGACCACCATCCTAAGTGAAGTATCTCAAGAATGGACAAACAAACACCACATGTACTCGTTATTAAATGGGAACTAACTGATGAGCGTGCATGTGCACAGAGGGAAGTAAAACTCAGGGGAAATCAAGTAAGGGGGATGGGGGTGGAGGAGATGGGCAAAACCTACCTAATGGGTACACCGAACACTATCTGGGTGATGGATACCCTTATAGCCCTGACACAAGCACTACAAACACAATCCATGTAACCAAAAACATATGTACCCCTGTAATATTTTGAAATAAAGAAAATTCAAATAAAAATTTTAAAAAGAAATAGTAAATTTCAGAGGTTTTATAGAAGGGTTTCTTTATAAAGAAAATATTTTTCCCCATGGCAGAGTATCAACTGCTTTTCTCTGCTTTATTAATATATTGGATTTGTAAAGTGAGAAATGATAAAATTATTTTTGATCCTGTATTCTGATCACCACTTGTATTAATATTTGAAGTAAATGTGCTGAGTAGTATGAGGGGGAAATGGTGGGATGCTATGTGTTGCTCCCTTAGTTGACCCAGTATTTAAAGGTCAGATCGCTCTCCCATGAAAATGAACTGCCTGGGGAGAAAATTGATGATTTTAATATCACAGTAGCAGTGTAGGCATGTCTTCCAGACTGTACTGGGCTCCTCCTTGAGGAGTAGCTCAGATCTCTCTGTTTTGTCTATGGAAGTTTGGACTTGTTTCCTTTGGACTTTTCCTAATCTTGGAGATTGAGCTGTGTTTGACCCTAAATTTAAGCAGTTCATCAAGATTACACATGGATTAGGAGACATGTTTGCAAATACCAGCCTCTACCAAATCTATTTTTAAAATGTAGAGGCTTATGGCATCCTGGATCATTGTTAACTGTCTCATTTTTTGGTTAAATCACCAAAAAGCCTAGGTGACTTAACCACTATCACAGAGGCAATTTGTGATAACTAACCAGAACTCCACTTTTTATGACTCTTAAGTCCAGTATATTTTCACTTGGTCTCCTTGCAAAGGGTATATACACGGTAGTATACTGCAACTGACTCTTGCAAAATGACTTCTGTAGGCTAATGCCAATAATTGATAGCCTTATTCCAGCACTCCAAGCATTTCCACATGATTTGGCTGAATGAATTGCTTTTTAATGCCAGGCATTTAAAAATTTAAAAAGGCACATTCATTGGATATGGAGCCAAAGGAAAAAAAGATAGTAGTCCCTGACTCATCATACTCCCTCCACCTCTAGCAGAGGATTGTCCCAAGTGTGGGCTTGTTTCCACTTGAAGCATGATATTAATGTTTCTTGCTGGACCTAGGATAAATGGCAAACTTCTTCACTTTCTTATCCTGAAGAGAATTTAAAGAGTAGGGCTGGGCCTCAGAGGATAGTTCCATTAGTTTAGATACAATTACCACAGCAGCAGCTCTCTCTGCGTCAAGATTCCTAACTTTCAGAGTAAACCTCCTAACGTTTGTTAATCAAACCTAAACTGGTTTTCAGCATGCCCTCAAACTCAAAAGCTGGTACACAAAATGATGGAAAGTTTTGATAAGAGAAGAGGGGAATCATTCTCACTGATTTGCCTTCTAAAAATAAGGCAGAGAAAATGGAGTACTGTGTACTGTAGCCTTAACTATAAAGGCAAACAACTTTAATAATTCAAAACATTTTTCTCTCAGGTCTTACTGAACAGTATAAAGTTTGATACTTGTGCATACTTACACTCTGAACTCCCAACATTAGTATGGCCTTGCTTTTGCTTGTCAACAACTAGAAAATTGTTGTAAAGGTAAGTTCTGAAACATGAGCTGAAACCTGCTTTACCTATTTTATCTGTACCCCAAGAAAAACTATCACAAACATAACTCTTAAGAAATATCCAACACTTTCACGATATTACAAAAATATCAATAGTAACCCAAAAACTACATTACATCTATTGTTTAGTGGATGTTTCGGGATGTGTTAGTGTGGATTCATTTGTTTCTTTGTTTGCTTGCTTGCTTTATGGACTTTTTACAATTTCATCTCCATCCTTTTAAAAGCCAATTCCTGCTTACTGATTTAATTGCTCTATATCTCTAAACCACATATCACTTTCTCTTTATTGTATTTTTATATAAAATGCATCAATATAAACAGCTTTGTTCTATGTAAATTTTGTTTATTTGGTTATTTCTAGAGATTTTTAAGTTTTTTGCAAACTTGACTTGAAAATAAATCATTTATATTTGATTGTACATTTACTAGGCTTATATAGCAGAGACAGCATAAGAAGACTTGGAGAAGTTCAGCAAGACCTGGCTATGTTTAATGGTACCTAATAGTTCTTACAGAAGACTGGACATAAAAGCCCAGAAAAAGAAGGCTTATAGAATGACTCCTGAACAAGCTTGAGAAATCAGGAAATGGTTTATATAAATCTTTCCTACTTCATTTGCATATTTCAGCTAGGAACTAGGCTATAAAAGAAAATAAATGGCAATAGTCATCCATCCCTTTATTTCCTTCCTATTGTTCCATGGTAGACAGGATGCTTTCATTTTCTAGGCATTCTCTGTCACTATAATTGGAGCTGATGACAAATGTGATATTAATAACCCATCCTCTTTGGACCATGAAGTGGCTGCACTGGGTCCCATTATTGTTTTCTGGCTCACTCTTCGATGAGAAGTCAGTCTCAAAACACCAGCCAAATAAGCAAAACGTGTATTACAAAAGTCTGCCTTATAAATGGCAATCCTTCCCTTTATAATGCTTTTTCCCCTCCTTTCCTATTCATTGAGGGCAGACCTGTCCCCACAAATTCAGGTTGTTTCATCAGAAACAGTTTTAATCATTCTTGGCTTATTTCTGCCTAAGACCTAGTCAGAGACATAAAGATTATAACTGACTCAATTCCTTTGTTTTATTTAAGGATTCAGAATATAATAACACGTAGGAACCAATTTATTCTTTTACACAGGTCTCAGAGACTGTACCATGCTCAATATTTAACCCTAAACATAGACTTTACTTCTCTTCCAATGGGACATGTTCATATCTACATTCTGTGAATTATCCCTATGCAAACAGCTTTAAGTTTTTTTTTCTCTCATCCTCCAAAAAGATTCTCACAAAGAGAATTTTAAGAATCTTCCTGCACATTATATTTACTATTGATTAGTCTAAATAATACACCAAAGAGGTGCAAAGAGCGACACACAAAGAACTTCTATTTGATAATAGAATGCATCTTATAATTTTAGTAAAATAACATTTCTATTAGTGCTTTTTAAGTTTTGTTCTTAGTTTGCATAACTCGAGTATATATCAATTAAAGAAAAATAATGTGGGTTTTTTTAAAGTGTATCCTCTGGATAAGTAATTAATAGAGATATTTAATAAAAATAAAAGATTTAAAGCAGAGAAAAGTTACCATAGTGAAATCTCTTACCTTAATGGAATTTTGAGAGAAATATTCAGAGAGTATTTCAGCTAACTATCCAACTCCCCGGTGGAAGTGGCAAGAATCCCCTCTGTGAGTTATCTTCTAATCCTTGAGCAACTTGTCCTCCTTATGAAATGAGAGTCATTTGGCAGATAGAATAGGGAGTAAAGTTAGACAGTGACGGATAACCTAATACGCATGACAACTTGGGAGCCCCAAAAGAGACACCATGGCAGGCATCAAGGCCTGCCATTTACACTAGAACACACGAGGTCTCTTGAGAGAAACAGTAAAAAGAAGTCGCTGGGACTGGGAATCAAGTCTAGGATACCAAAATTAATATAGAGAAAGGAGAAGATAATTGTGTTTCCCTATCTCTCAAGGAGAAGGGTAGACAATAAATTTTCCATGAGTTAGGAGAAAGTCAAGGTACCTTGGCCTTTTGACCTTGGGTCATTGGTTCATAGTTGGCTGAAAAGAGTGTTATGAGTTCCCTACTGAGTCATTTGTATGTCCATAAATGAGAATTTGTCCCAAGTTCTTCAAGAAAAAGAATATAGGAATTGAAATATCCAGGTACATTTGAGAAGCTTAATAAATAATGGCATGCTCTGCTTGAAAATAAATCTTTCCTCATCTTTAAGGAAAGCTCAAAATTGTTATGTGTGGTATAGATTAAGATTTAAAGAAATTAGGAGCAGTGATAATAGCCATTGCCATAGGAAATCTACACTAGACTCTGATGCGATGTGAAATATTCAGGGAGCCTCAAAAAGAAAGTGCACCCAGGGCTACGAGAGGAACTCGAATCCCTTAAAACAAATAAGTGTGGGCTCAGATAAATTATTGTTGTTTCTATGTAACAGTAAATGTACTAGCACATAACAAAGCAATGACTAAGGTGAAATACTCTGCCCTCACACTCTAGTACCCTGCTTTCCTATAGCACCCTAGAGTCTGAGCTGCAGAGATACCCCTCTCCTTGAGGAGTGGAGTCATCACTGTGCTGCTCCATACTGCCCAGGTCCCAAACTATAGCGATCCTGTGTTACTTATTGCCACTCCACCTGGCCTCACAAAGTCTTGGATACTGCCCACCATCCCAGTGTCTAGAGTTACCATTGCACAATGACTCATCCCCAGGAACTGGATTTGCCATTGAGCCCTATAAGCTTAGGTTCCCAAATTACAGCCATATCCTGCACCTTGGACTCAGAATTCTAGAGCACTCCTTCTTCCCAAGAGTTAGCTATTCCCTGTTGTCACAGCTACAACCTGATCCTCTGGACCCAAGCTGCTATGGTGTGACTCAGATTCACAGATCTTGCTTCTGTAGTCAACCTACATTGCAACAGAGAGTGAATCTACACTTCAAGATTCAGGTTTCACAATATGTTTGCAAGACCCTGAAACTAGTACCCTGGCCTCACAGCTGCTCTGAGCACCTGCATCTGGAAGCCAGTGCCACTATAGCTGCTTGTAGACTATGTCAGACATGACAACAAGAGGAATCCCCTCAGTTGTCTCCCCATTATGGAAAAAACAGAAATAGGAGCACACCCAAAATCCTTTGCCACCGAAGACATTAATAACCTGCACTGTCACTGCCACTAAAACAAACTTCTAGAGCCTAGGCCACTGAGACATCCACGGTTATTGCTGACATTGAATGCAGCCAAAGAACCTACACAAAGACTATACCACTGCATCTACCCAAAGACAGTCACTACACACTTCCCAACTGGCACACCAAGACCCAACCTCAAATGAAAGTCATTCTCTATGAAAGCCATTCTAGAAAGTTTGAGATAGGTGATTGTTCCACCAGATAGTCAAACATCAACTGAGGGACACAAGAAACATTAAAAAAAAGAAAAAACAAGGCACTATGACATCCTCAAAGGAACATAATAACATTCTATTAACAGACACCAATGAAAAGGAAATTACTGAAATGCCAGAAAAGTAAACCAAAATAATAGTCTTAAGAAAATGCAATGAGATACAAAAAAATACAGATAGACAATTTAATGAAATCAGGAAAACAATTCACAATATGAATAAGAAATTCAACAGAGACAGATATCATAAAAAAAAAGAAATCCTCCAGCTGAAGAATTTAATGAATAAAATAAAACCTATTAATAAAACAGAGAGTTCCAACAGCAGACTTGATCAGGCAGAAGAAAGAATCTCTAAATTTGAAGATAGGTAATTTTAAATTACGCAGTTAAAAAAATAATTTAAAAAAAGGGTGAGGAAAGCCTATGAAAATATGGAACACTGTTAAGCAAACAAATTGCATTATAGGAGCTCCAAAAGGAGAAGACACGGAAAAAGGAATAGAAAACATATTTACTGAAAACTATATAGCTGAAAACTTACCAAATCTAAAAAGAGATACAAACTTCTAGATCCTAGAAGCTTAAAATTCCTCAAATAGATGCAAACCAAAAAGGACCTCCCCAGAAACATATAGACAAAATGTCAAAGGTCAAAGACAAAGAGAATTCTAAAAGCAGCAAGATGAAAGCATCAAGTCACACTGCTTCAACACTCTGTAAGTAAGTTTCCCTAATAAATGTCTTGCACTGATCTAGGGTACCCATTTCCATGCATTGTTCAATTATCCAGGTTTGTACAGAGATCCAATCTTCACCATAGTCCATCGTGGAGTTCCTCCTTGGTCACTCAGGGGCATAGGACCGAACACCTAGCAGTTAGATTAGCCTTGCATCCAGGCTGTGAGGGGCCCAGGCCATGAAAATGTTCTCCAAGGATATCCAAGTGTTAGCAGGAATGACTTTTAGTGCTTCTTTCTTTGGAATCTCAACTAGCCCCATCTCAGATTGGTTTAACACTCTCTCGTGGGAATTCCCCTGCCTCTGCTTTTGGGGTAATTCCAGCCGTGTGTTTGACAGGATGAAACAATTGGTGTAGCTCGCATAATTCCAAATAAACAGGCTAGGGAAAAGAAATGGACTGGGGAGATATTAGGATGGCCACAAGGATCTACGTGGGGTGCAATAGCCCACTAGCCTGATGCTTGCAGTCTGCCCTGGGTATACGGAGGTACATCAAAAGCTCCAGCAGGCTTGCTTAGCCTGATGGAGTATTTAAAATTGCAAACAGCCAACAAGGGTGCCAGGTGCTTAGCAACAGAGGCTCAGCTGGCAGCCAAAAGCAAGGTGTACGAGTCAGAGGAGAAGTTACAACTGGAAGGAGACATGACCCCACCACCACTGTTACTTACGACACAGAAGGAAAAGTGGAAGTGGGGAGCTCCGCTGAGTGGTGACCAGGGAGCCCGTAGTCTCAGTCCTGTCACTGGGGAAGCTTTGGGCTGCAGTGGCAGCTCCAAGTCCCATCTGCCGGCGGTGGAGAAACAGAGAGGAAAAGGGGGGCAGATGGCTCCAAGTGGCCAGGGGTGGCGGCAGTGGCCGGGTCAGGGGTCTGCAGCAGTGGCCAGCATGGATTGGAGGGCAGGCCAGCTGGGGGCAGGAGTAGGGGTGGGGAAGAGGTTCCTGTAGGCCAAAAGAAAGCTCTGGACTGCCAAGCCCCCAAGAGTGGGCCCTGGCAGCAGTGGCTGGGGCACTGAAGCAGCACTCGTGTGGTAGATTTCACCCAGCCCTATCACTGTGGAGTCTACAAGTCTCCCACACTGAGACAGAAGGACCGTTATAGTGCTCCTGGTAAGATTTCCAAGGCTGACGAGATTATTGCCAGGGGCAGGGGTCTAACACCAGTGTTATTATACGGGAGGCTTCCTTACGTGCTCCTAATAAATTTTTGCCTTTTCACTGTTAGCTTGAGCTGCTTTCTCCTTTGCTATTATATCATTCCTACTAACACTTGGATATCCTTGGAGAATATTTTCATGGCCTGGGCCCCTCACAGCCTGGATGCAAGGCTAATCTAACTGGTAGGTGTTCGGTCCTATGCCCCTGAGTGACCAAGGAGGAACTCCACGGTGGACTATGGTGAAGATTGGATCTCTGTACAAACCTGGATAACTGAACAATGCATGGAAGTGGGTACCCTAGATACTTCTGACATCCCATATTCAAACGTGAGTGATTGGGATGTGACATCAAGCAACCCTGTACACAATGTTTTTCCCTAAACATGTCCTGCAGGCAGGCAACCACCAAAGCTGGAACTGCTCTGAAGAACACTATATCCCAGTAATGGGGATCATACTGGCAAATCTAGGATGGCTTTGTGTGGCTCACCCCTACAGCAGGGATGCTCTCCCAGGTTGCAGAGATCTGTTGAGAAAAATGTAAGCACTCTAAGAATACTCAGGTAAACAACACCAGGTTCCTAGGGTTCCTCCCAATTGCCCAAAGCCAACACACCATCGTACACAGGGACACAGATTGGTTTGCCACAGATAGTTTCGTAGGCCAGGAATGTATTGGATCATCCCAAATGGCACTCAGTGACTTTGTTGTATTGATACTAACCTCTGGCTCTAGCTTCCCCTGAGGTAGCTTGGACAGTGCACCCTCAGCTTCCTGTGGGTGATTCCAGAATCTCTGACCCTATCCCTGTCCCTCCCGACAAGCAAATCTGGAGAGGTCGGTGGAATAGGTCTGTTTTTTCTTGATAGGATTACTTATTGACTATGTTTTTTTTTTTTTTTCATTTTCAAACAAATTTTTATTCGCACACTAAGTCCTGATATTTTCATACCTATAATTCTATAAGCTCCCTATTTTAACATTAGTAGATCTGACAAATATTAATCTCTGTATCTATTTATTTACCTATGTAGCCATTATATACTTCACATTTTCTTCTTTTTTTTTTTTTTTTTTTTTTTTTTTTTTTTATTTCAGCAAATTATGGGTGTACATACGTTTAGGTTACGTGTGTTGCCCTTGGTTCCCCCCCCACCGAAGTCCGTGTTTTAAATATGTCCATCCTTCGGGTAGTGCGCATTGCCCTCCTTGTGTATGCACATACCCCTCCCCTCCTCCCTCTTCCCCCCTCCACCCACCACCCTCCCCCTTCCCCAGCATCCAATAGATGTTGTTCTGATATGTGCATTTATGTGTTGATTAGTTAATACCAATTTGATGGTGAGTACAAATGGGTCCCGTTCTGCTGCTCTTGTGGTGCTCCACTTTGGATAATGGGCTTAAGTTTAATCCAGGAAAGTGTAAGAGGTACAATGGAATATTACTCAATCATAAGAAATGACAGTGATCTAGTACCACTTATTGACTATGTTTATGCTTCCAGGAGGCTCTATTAATATCATGCAGGAGGTAGAAGCCCTTGAGAACTTTGTCTCCACAGCTTTGAATGACAAGAATGGTTTGGAGGCTAACCACTGAATCAGCAGCAATGAGGAAAGTGGTCCTACCGAACTGAATGGCTCCAGACATGCTGACAGCTGCACGAGCAGGAACCTATGCCCTTTTAAAAATCGAGCGTGGTATATATATCTCAGACAAAAGAAGCTGAGGTTAATCAATCCCTCCTTCATTTATAAAAGCAATTATTAATACAGTTAATTTACCACATGGGGGATGGCTCCTTGTGGTCTACAATAAAGTCATAGTTTGGGGGATGAGGCGGAAAGCTCTGTTATTAAGCCTTAGGGAATTGTGATTTTAGGTCTTGTCATGTGCACCTGTATTTACTGTTGGTGAGGGTTGTGTTTGCAACATTTCATAAAGTTGGGGAAAAGGACCTTGCAGGCTACCCCACCCTTTCCTGCTGACTCAGGGAACATTGTAGAGAAGGAGAGCATATGAAATTATAGGAGCCAGTCGAGGAGATGGATTGTAGAATCCCCCATATCCACCTACTTTCTTTCTGTGTCCTGACCAGAAATCACACAGTGCTTTGACTGCTCTATGACCCAGCCAGCTGCAGAGTTTTCCTAGAAGGCTCAAACCCAAACTGGGGCCTTGAACATTCCCAGGCGCTGATAAAGGTATCTAGGTTGTTACCAAAAACACCAAAAGAAATTGGCTCCATTCCTGAGCCAAATTCCATAAATCCTCATATGACCTCTATACCCTGACCCCCTCACAGCAGACATACCTAGGTAGAACACCCCTTTTCTCTTGCTGTCCATTGTCAGGACTGCTTCAGCACTCTGTAAATAAGTTTCCCTAATAAATGCTTTGGATTGATCACCCTGGCATTCAGTGCTCCTTTCTTTGGAATCCCAACCAGCTCCATCTTGAGATGGTTTCGGGCACTCCTTTGTGGGAATTCCCCTTCTGCTGTTTTCTGGGTGATTCCAGCCAGATTTGTCAGGATGAAACAATCTCAATAGACATTTCTGAAAAGAAGACATACAAATGGCCAAGAAGTATATGAAAAGGTGCTCAATGTCACTAATCATCAGGGAAATGCAAATAAAAACCACAGTAAGATCTCATCTCACCCCAGTAATTAATAGAATGGATATCATCAGAAAGACAAAAAATAACAAGTGCTGGCAAGAATTTAAAAAAGGGGAATGCTCATACACTGTTGGTGGGAATATAAAGTAGTACAGCCATTATGGAAAATAGTCCAGAGGTTCCTCAAAAAACTTAAAAAGCACTAAAAACTGAACTACCATATGATCCAGCAATCCCACTGCAGGATATATATA
>NW_012136858.1:3428729-3430099 GCF_000956105.1 Propithecus coquereli | reverse complement strand
GAAAAATTCTTATAGACATTGGCCTAGGCAAAGAATTTATGAAGAAGACCCCAAAGGCAAAAAATAAATAAATAAATAAATGGGAACTGATCGATTTAAAAAGCTTCTGTGCAGTCAAGGAAACTCTCTGAAGAGCAAATAGACAACCTTCAGAGTGGAAGAAAATATTTTCATGCTATGCATCCAATAAAGGGTTAATAACTAGAATCTATATAGAACTCAGGAAAATCAGCAAGAAAAAAAATCAAGCAACTCCATTAAAAAGTGGACAAAGGATATGAACAGAAACTTTTCAAAAGAAGATAGAATAGTGACCAAGAAACATATGAAAAAATGCTCAACATCTCTAATCATCACAGTAATGCAAATCAAAACCACGCTGAAATATCACTTAACTCCAGTGAGAATGGCATTTATCAAAAAGTCCCAAAACAATGAATGCTGGTGTGGATGTGGAGAGATAGGAACACTCATACACTCCTGGTAGGACTGCAAACTAGTACAACCTCTATGGAAAGTAATATGGAGATACCTCAAAGAGCTAAAAATAGAAATATCATTTGATCCAGCAATCCCACTAGTGGGCATCTGCCCAAAGGAAAAAAAAGACATTCCACAATAAAGACATCTGCACTCAAATGTTTATAGCAGGAAAATTCACAATTGCAAAGATGTGGAAACAACCCCAGTGTCCATCAATACATGAGTGGATTAATAAAATGTGGTATATGTATACCATGGAGTACTACTCAGCCACAGAAAACAATAGTGAACTAACACTTCTTGTATTATCCTGGATGGAGATGCAGTCCATTCTTCTAAGTGAAGTATCACAAGAATGGAAAAACAAGCACCACATGCACTCGCCATCAAATTGGTAGTAATTGATCAACACTATGTGTACATATGGAAGTAACATTCATTAGGTGTCAGGCAGGTGGGGAGGGGAGAAGGGGATGGGTATATTCATACCTAAAGGGGGCTGTGTGCACTGTCTGGGGGATGGGCACATTTGTAACTCTGACTCAGACTGTGCAAAGGCAATACATGTAACCTAAACGTTGGTAATCCTGCAATATTCTGAAATTAAAAAAAAAAAAAGAAACTGGAGAAAGACATAGTCTCAGGCAACAAATGACAACTTCTGTGCAACTCAAAATTTCTGCTTGGGTTTTTTTTTTTTTAAATTAATCTTGACACACTAAAACCTGGCTTAATAGTGCTTGATCCATAGGGGACATTTGTTAAATATAGGTCTTGATTGAATGAGTGACTGAGGATCTTGAAAAGTAAACATCTTATTAATCTTGGCTTTTATATGATCACTTTTTAACTTCTGATCTATGGAAATCAGTAGTGTCTGGGAAATT
>NW_012136858.1:3421575-3427749 GCF_000956105.1 Propithecus coquereli | reverse complement strand
TATTCACAATAGCCAAAAATATGGAATCAGCCAAAGTGTTTATTGATGGATGAATGCATTAAAAAATGTGGTATATATACACAACAAATTATTATTCAGCCATAAAAAAATGAAATCCTGTCATTTGCAGCAACATGGGTGGAACTGGAGGTCATTATGTTATGTGAAATAAGCCAGGCACAAAAAGACAAATATTGCATGTTCTCATTCATATGTGGGAGCTAAAAAAGTAGATCTCTTGGAGGTAGAGCGTAGAATTGTGGTTACCAGAAACTGGAAAGGGAAGAGAGGGAAAGGAGAAGATGAGAAGTTGGTTAAGAAGTACAAAAGAAAGTTAAAGAGAAGAAATTAGTTCTAGTATTTGGTAGTACACAATGGAAATTACAGTTAATAATTTATTGTATATTTTAAAATAGCTAGAAAAAAAGAAATATAATGCTCCCAACACAAAGAAAAATGTTTGAGGTTATGGATATCCCCATTACCCTACTTTGTTCATTATACATTGCATACATGTACCCAAAAATATGTACAACCATATCAATTTTAAAAAGTCAAGTGGCTTATGAGGAACCAATTTAACACACAAAGGTTAACGTCCTAACACACAATGAATTCTTAAAAATAAATTAGAAAAATCTTAACAGAAAACTGTGAAGGACTTGAGCCAACAAGTCACACACCTAATAGAAACACAAATGGTTAATAAATACATTCTAAAATGTTCAGAGATGGCCAGGCGTGGTGGCTCACGCCTGTAATCCTAGCACTCTGAGAGGCCGAGATGGGAGGATTGCTTGAGCTCAGGAGTTCGAGACCAGCCCGAGAGCGAGGCCCCGTCTCTACTATAAATTTACTACTATAAATAAAGAAATTAGCCAAAACGACTGAAAATAGAAAAAATTAGCCAGGCATGGTGGCACATGCCTGTAGTCTTAGCTACTCAGGAGGCTGAGGCAGAAGGATCACTTGAGCCTGGGAGTTTGAGGTTGCTGTGAGCTAGGCTGATGCCACGGCACTCTAGCCCCGCAACAGAGTGAGACTCTGTCTCAAACAAAAAAAGATAAAATAAAATGTTCATAGAAATGGAAATTAAATCAGGAAAGTGACATTTTTCATGTATCAAATCAAAAAAACTAAGATACTATATAATATTGGGTAAAACTCTGGTGCTATGAGAGAAATAATGTCAAAGTCTACCAGTATGAGTATAAATTGGTACTTTTTCTTTTGCTGAAACAGAGTCTTACTCTGTCTCCCAGGCTAGCGTGTAGTGGTGTCATCATAGCTTACTTCAGCTTTGAATTCCTGGGCTAAGACCCCAAAAGCAAATACAATAAAAACAAATATAAATAAATGGGACTTAAATTAAAAAGTTTCTGCAAAGCAAAAGTAATAATCAACAGGGTAAATAGACAACCTATAGAATGGGAGAAAATATTCACAAACTATACAACTGACGAAGGACTAATATGAAGAATCTACAAGGAATGCAAACAAATCAGCAAGAATAAAACAAATAACCATATTAAAAAGTGGGCAAAAGACACAAACAGACATTTTTCAAAAGAAGAGATACAAATGGCCAACAGACATATGAAAAAATGCTCAACATCACTAATCATTAGAGAAATGCAAATTAAAGCTATAATGAAATACTGCCTTACCCCTGTCAGAATGATCATTATTAAAAAGTCAAAAAACAATAGATGTATGCGCAGATGCAGTACAAAGGAAACACTTATACACTGCTGATAGGAATGTAAATTAGTACCATCTCTATTTTTCCAATAGTATGGAGATTCCTCAAAGAACTAAAAGTAGACCTACCATTTGATCCAGCAATCCCATTTCTGGGGATCTACCCAAAGGAAAAGAAGTCATTTTTTTAAAAGACACCTGCACCCATATGTTTATCACAGCAGAATTCACAATTGCAAAGATCTGGAACCAACCTAAGTGCCCCTCTTAGAATACTACTCACACACACACACACACACACACACACACACACACAACATGGAATACTACTTAGCCATCCAAAAGAATGAAATAATTTCTTTTGCAATGACTTGGATGGAACTGGGGGCCATTATTCTAAGTGAAGTAATCCAGGAATAAAAAACAAAATACCACATGTTCTCAATTATAAGTGGGAGCTAAGCAATGGGGATGCATGGTCATACAGAGTGACTTAATGGACTTCAGAGAGTCAGAAGGGGTAGGGTGGGAGGGGAGTGCAGGATCGAAAATTACGTATTGGATACAGTGTACACTACTGAGGTGATGAGTATATTAAAAGCCTAGACTTCTCAAAAGAAAATCATAATGTTGAAGAATATTCTAAACAAATTTTCAAGATATAATGTTATGTGAAAGAACAGAATGAAAAACTACACTAAAAATAAGCATATATTTTTAAACTGTTTAGATACACATCCAAAAATAAGACTTAAAAATATGTTTTAAATATGTTTTAAACCTTTAAATATGTTTAAAGGTTAACAGACATCAACTCTGGGTGTGGTATTTTTAGTAGCTTTTAATTTCTTCTTACCCTGTTGTGTCTAAAGGGGTCTCGAATCTGTACCATTGACTCCACATTGGTGATAAGTGAATTGGGTAATTGAAGACCAATTATTCTAAATTTCCAACACTGAAGCAAATGCATGGGTTGGTCTAACCATTTTGTTTGGTACTGTATTTGAAATTGAAATAAGTGATACAAATTCCACATTTTCAGAACCACTATCTATCAGCAAGACTTTTTTTAGATGAGAAAACAGTTTCATTCTTATTTTGGTATAAGAATGAGCAGCAAAGTGAGAAAAGAAAAAAAATAAGTAATTTCAAAATCATTTAATTGCAATTACCCAGTTTATAATTTTGAAAAAATCAAGAGAGATTGGGCCTTGATCTTTCGTTGACAGGACTGAGTCTGAGACACTGAAACTACACCCCTCTTCTAACTTTGACATCTCATTTCTACAATTGACTTATCACCAAAGCAAATCTGACCCTAGCCATGCCAAGAGAAATGGATGTCTTCCCTCCAAGGAGCAAGAAAACAGCCTGAACATCTGATGATCTCTTTTGATTACAATTAATCTTGGTGGCTAACTCAATGTCTTCTGGACCAAACACAAGTTTCTGAAAATCAGTGCCATTATAATCTTCCTCTGTCTGTTTCCTTACCCTAAAAATAGACAAAGAAGTTTTCTAGATATAAACATGTACATCTCCTCTTGTGGGTGTTTTCAAAATTACCAATATGTGGCAAAAGCCCAAGAAAGAGTTTTAATAAAGAATATAAAGACTGCTGTATAGAGACAACTGTATTAATAGATTCCACTTTACATTCAGTAAAACTGAGAAAGGAGGAAGTTTCGAGGATTAGGAAAAGGCTATAGCCTTTACAAGTTAACCACTTGTTTACTTTCCCAGTACTTTGTGAAAAAAATATCACGAACTGAGCACACTTAATCAGTAACATTCAAAACTGCCCCCACTTCATTCTCTAATTTTCTGGTAAGAAGGTTGAAATCTATACAACTATTATGGATTTTGAGAAGAATGTATTTTTTCACTTAAGAAAGAAACATAAGAATAAGACTGTAAAAATTGATTATCACTTTTGAAATTTCATTTGAATAGAAGTAAAAAAATGCCAAATTGATAGAACAAACAGAATATAATTAATCGATTATATTTCTTGATTTTTTCACATGAAGAATATATTGTTAATCTTTCATCAGGAAGTGAACCCTATTTAGAAATATATTTATTTAGACTGACATTTTATAATTTCAGAAATATTATTGTATATAAAATGCCAAATGCATTTGATAAGTTTTAAGAAAATTGCACATTCTCATGACAAAATTAAAAAGAAGTAAAGAAGAATGGGAAGGAAGAAGAAAAAAAGAAATGAATGGAAAAAGAGAAAGAGAGATAGAAAGAACAAACATGAGCTTCATGTTTTTGATAGAAAACTTGAATTTGGGGTCAGATTTTCAAATTGGCAATTACCACCCTAAAAAGTACAGTCTCATCATTCCAAAGTAAGAACTAGAATCTTTGATGTGGTTCTCAGTTTGACTATTGTTGGCATAGGGGAATGCTACTGATTTCTATACATTGATTTTATAACATGAGACTTTTCTGAGCTTATTTACCAATTCCTGTAGTCTCTTGGCAGAATCTTTGGGGTTTTCTAGGTATAAGATCATATCATCTGCAAGAAGTAATACTTTAACTTCTTCTGCCTCCATTTGGATGCCCTTGATTTTGTTCTCTTGTCTGATTGCTCTGGTTAGGACTTCCAGCACTATGTCGAATAGAAGTTGTGATAGAGGTCAACATTGTCTGGTACAGTTCTATGTGGGAATGCTTTCAGTTTTTCCCCATTCATTATGATATTGGCTATGAGCTTGTCATAGATGGCTTTTATCATTTTGAGGTAAGTGCCATCTATGCTTATATTTTGAAGCATTCTTATCATAAAACGGTGCTGAATTTCGTCGAATGCTTTTTCTGTGTCTATTGAGAGGATCATGTGGTCTTTGTTTTTACTTCTATTTATGTGGTGAATTACATTTATAGATTTGTGTATGTTGAACCATCCCTGGGAGGAAGCCCAGTTGGTTGTGATGGATAATTTTTTTGATGAGCAGCTGAGTTAAATTTGCTAGGATTTTATTGAGAATTTTTGCATCTATATTCATAAGGTATATTGGTCTGTAGTTTTCTTTATTTGTTGAGTCCTTTCCTGGTTTTGGATTCATGGTGATGTTGGCTTCATAAAACGTGTTGAGGAGGATTCCTTCCTTCTCAATGTTGTGGAATAATTTCTGTAGGATATGCACCAGTCTTCTTTGTAGGTCTGATACAATTTAGGTGTGAAACCATCTGGTCCAGGACTTTTTTTTAGAAAGGTTTTTTATTACTGCTTCAATTTTGGTACTTGATATTGGTCTGCTCAGGAATTCCATATCTTCCTGATTGAGCTTAAGGAGGCTGTGCATTTCTAAGAATGTGTCCATTTCCTCCATGCTTTCAAGTTTATGTGCATAGAGATTTCTATCATATTCAGAGATGATATTTTGTATTTCTGTGGTATCAGTTGTAATTTCCCTTTTTTCATTCCTAATTTATTAGAGTCCTTTCTTTTCTGCTTCTGGTTAATCTAGTGAGAGCCATGTCAATTTTGTTTATCTTTTCAAAAAAACATTTTTTGTTTTATTAATCTTCTGTATAGTTCTTTTGTCATCGATTTCATTTAATTCTGCTCTGATCTTGGTTACTTCTTTTATTCTTCTGGGTTTGGGATTGGTTTGCTCATCTTTTTCCAGGTCTTTGAAATGATTTATTAGATTCTTGATTTGTGATCTTTCTGTCTTTTGGATGTAAGTATTTATGGCTATGAATTTTCCTATAGGGACTGCTTTAGGTCTATTGCACAGATTTTGATAACTTGTGTCCCCATTATCATTTAGTTCAAAGAATCTTTTGATTTCCATCTTAATTTTCTCCTTGACTTGACTATCATTCAGCTGAAGGTTGCTTAGTTTTCATGACTTTGTATAGAGATGAGTGTTTCTGTGGGAGTTGATTTCTAATTTTATTCCACTGTGGTCTGAGAAGATGTATGGTATAATTTCTATTTTTTAAAATTTTTTGACACATGTTCTGTGGCCTAGGATGTGCTCAATCTTAAAGAATGTACCGTGAGCTCATGAGAAGAATGTATATTTGGTGGCTTGGGGGTAGAATGTTCTATAAATGTCTGTTAGGCCCATATGCTCTTGAGTTCTATTTAAATCCCTTGTTTCTTTGTTTATTTTCTGTTTGAAGGGTCTATCACTTCTGTCAGTGGGGAGTTGAAGTTCCTGGCTATTACTGTGCTGCTGTACCAAAACAGCATGGTACTGGCACAAGAATAGAGACATAGACCAATGGAACAGGACTGAGAACCCAGACATAAATCTATCCTCATATAGCCATCTGATTTTTGACAAAGCAGACAAAAGCATACACTGGGGTAAAGAATCCCTATGAAATAAATGATGCTGGGAAAATTGGGTAGCCACATGTAGAAGACTGAAACAGGATCCGCACCTCTCACTTCTCACAAAAATCAACTCATGGTGGATAACAGACTTAAACCTAAGGCAT
>NW_012136858.1:3416459-3419737 GCF_000956105.1 Propithecus coquereli | reverse complement strand
TGACATTTACCATAAACATATTTTTATCTTCCCACAGAAAAGCAGTCACTGTAATATTTTTATCCACTGCCTTATAAATGTATTGTTAGCTACAAATCAACTACTGTTGCCACTGAGCAGCAATGATTAGCATGAAATGGAAATACCCAGGTAATTTCAAAATATGCTTTTTAACCACTGGGTTTCCTGTTCCTTTTGTCACTCTAATTTTTCAACTGTCTTTAGTTGGAGCTATTAAACATTTTTAATAATCTATTTTTGCTTTATTTCCTTTATTTCTCTCTCTCAGACCTATAGTAGAGATAACAAGAGAAGAAAAATGGCACCAAGTAGGCATCAAGAAACGTAGGTGGCAGCTGACAGCCATTGAGAGCCAACTAAGGGTGAAGTATCATCCTAGACCATTTTGAACTTTATAAAATTTAGTGATTTTTTTTAATGATAGAGAATGACAAGAGATTTCCACCTCTTTATTTTTCTAAGCAAAGACTAACATTTGAAAGCAACATCGTTTCATGTTTAAAATAAAACGTATTTGATGAGAAAAAAAAAGAAAAAACTTATCTCAAAATAAGTTACAGTCCTTTAAATTCCGCATCTTCAGATTTAAGGAAAACAACTTTTTTCTTTATTTTTCTCATTTGGCTGAAGAGTAGAACAAATTTTGTCACAGTTTAGTGCTTGTTTGTGGATCCATTTTTGAGAAACCCTGGTTTGTGGGTTTGTGGAGTAAAAAGGTGAATAATACACAATAGTTTCCTTTAACAAATTTAGGAGAAGAAAAATAAGAATAATTCATAAAAGATTGAAATGGAGATACCAATTGTAAACAATAAGAACTGCAAAAAAGAAAAAGGAGTCATAGGAATAGCTAATATATACCGTATCATTCCTGGTCCTTGCCATAAACCTGTGTGGTAGATACTGTTACTATTCTCATACAAGATAAGGAAGATACAGTAGCTGAGAAAAGGTATGTAATTTATTCTAAGTGACATAATTTGTAAGTGATGAGGTAGAATTCTAACATATATCAGTTTGACACAAAAATTCTCTCTCACTGGAGGAGTTCAAACAGAAGCCAGGGAATTTGGTTTGGAGAAAGAGGTTTAAATAGATGGCTCCTAAGAACCCTTCAATCCTTCCCCTACCATCTGTAGCAGACTCTGTTCAATAGTAGGCTGAGAACTAAGAAGATGCCCTTGACTAAGAATTCAGGGTGTGTGTGTGTGTGTGTGTGTGTGTGTGTGTGTGTGTGTGTGTGAGACTTGTCCATATAGAGGGGAGAGTTGCAGCAAGCTTAGATGAATGAGGCTTTCACTACACAACGTGGAAAGAAAAGAGTAGATGACTTAGAGCCAGACTTTTTGCAACAGTTCTTTTGGAGGGATAGGGAGATAACACTGGTGAAGGGAATAGAGAAGGAGTAATCAGAATAATAGATGAGATTATATTTATAGATAAACTACCCACAAAGAAGCATGGGCAACTGTACATTATTGAATATTAGAAATCTCTCTTCAACTAAGCTGAGACATCTTTCCACATCATTATATAATTAAGTCATATCAGTCTAAATTTCCTATGAAAGTCTTTTAATTTGTAGAATTATAAAATCATACATCAGAGTGGATCTCAGATTCTGTTCTTTTTAAGGCTTGGAGCTTTTTTAGAAAGAAATTTCCAGTGGGAAGTTTTAAATCCTTTTTCCTTATTTCCTTTTTTCACGTGAAAATCCTGAAATTGCACGACAGAAGCAACCTGTTCTTTGAATTTGATTGTCTTTATTTTGTAGTTGATTTGAGGATACGCTTCAGAGTATTGTGTTATTCTCTGAACAAATGTGCTTCTCTCTGCCTCTGAAGCATATGTTTCCTCTTGAATATCTTTGCAACTCATAATTAAATTTTAAATCTTCTATTCATTTCAACCTACCTAATTTCCCCAAGCTTTTTGTCATGAATGTGAATTACTAGAATTCTGGAAGCAATTATCTAATTTTTCCAAGTGTAAAATGCAGGGCTTGTGGGTTTATTTAGGTTCTCAGTGGTATAAAGGATTAATGAAAGTCCCCAAGGAAAAGCAAAAGAAATGCCATAATTTCAGCTCTAGTTTTAGAGCAGCATCCCCATATTAAAAGGGTAAAATATCCAAAAGCTTTTTCTCAGCAAATCTAAATATTGCTAGGAAATCGTTCTCAGAACTATACAGCAAAGGGATCCGGAATTCATCAGCAACTGAGTGATTTCTCAGGCAAGGCCTAGGATGCTGACTAATTACCGTTTCTGAACTGTAAAAAGATAGAAACTTAGATAGCATAATGCCCTTTTGAGAAAGAGAAGTCAGAAAGTTGGGATTTTTCTCCAGGTAATACCATTACCCAAGTCAATATACGTAACAGCAATAATACCTCATTGAACCAAAGCGACGGAGGAGAGCAGTACTGCACCGAAATGGTGTCCAGCTACCCGGGAAGCTTACTCCTTTAGGCAAGATGCTACTTCAATCATTCTTGTCAGAAATCCTTTTTTAAATACCCTCATTAATGCCCTGCCTTACTAAACAGAAAACGCTGCTCTTTATCTTTTCTTGATTATCTGGACACTCTTACTACGATCATCAATTGTTACTAAGAGCAATGCACAAGTGCAATATGTGATGTGGAGATGCCTCTAGAAGCTACTGGGGAGTGCAGAGTCATCTGCCTTTAGCTGAGTGGCTTTTATATTCCCTCTGACTCCATGTCAGCCATGATACTGTCTGCTGATGTGTCCCCATCCTTTCTGTTTCTAGTTATTTTTATTACTGTGTTCAGAAGTTGAAACAACTGTATGAAGGCCCATCAAAGATGCAAAATGAATAAAGTGCGTGCATATATATTTTTTTATGAGATAACAGTTTATCACTAATGATATGTTTGGTTTATTGCAGGGATTAAGTCTGTATTCTGAAGAAATAGAGTTACCAGCAGTCCAAACTCTAAGTAAGTAATAATTCCCATTTTTTGTTTTCACAGCATAACTTCTCTATTACCATTTTTGTCATTGAATCGATGTCATACAGTTAAAGATACTAAGGTGATGAAACACTAAAATTATGCCATATGGCTATGGAAGCAGAATTGCCTTTTATGAATGACTAAACTTATTGGGAACCTAGTATATATCAAATGTGATAAAACCTTTACTATATGAGCCCTTTGAAAGCAAAGATCAAGTCTTTATATCTTCAGTGTCTAGCACGAATAGATATGTAATAAATGTTTGTGGAAACAATAC
>NW_012136858.1:3409600-3416289 GCF_000956105.1 Propithecus coquereli | reverse complement strand
TATTAATTATAATACTACTGTAACAAAGAAATCCCAAAATACAGCCGTTGAAATAAGACGAATTTATTCCTCTCATGTAATTCATGGGTGGGTAGTCATAAGCCCTTGAGGTGACCTGCAGTCCTCAATATGCGCTTCCACCCCTGCATTCAAGCAGGTTTCTCCAGTTAGAGCATCTCTCAGCCAACAGAAAAGGAAAAAGTGCCCAGTGAAGTACAACTGAAGTCCTTTTAAAGGACATGGTTCTGAAGCTTTCTGCTCACATCTTATTGACCATGATTTGTCCACATTGTCAACACGATGCTGGGAACGTGTGCCCAGCTAGAATGTGGGTATTGTATTGTCAAAGAAGGAGAAAATAAATGCAGTTGGATAACTAGCAGTCCATGCTGTGGACCATTGACTACATACAGTTAATAACTGGCCAGAACTTGTTCCTCTTGTTTGTTCTTTTGATTTTTCACTCTTCATTTATATCTGCAAGGATAGGGGGAAGAAATTAAACTTAAATAAATCCATTTGTCCAGGACTAACAGCTGTGACTAAAAGACGTTTTGGGAGATTATCTGAAAACTATCTCAATTCTGTCTTTTATGGCTATTTATAATCAAGAAGTAAGGACAAGTTCAACATGATGTATTGAACACACACAAAATCCCCAGAAATGCAGAAAAGATAACAGTTCTGGGAAACTTAGAAAGTCACCATTGCTAACCAAAAATGTTAAAGAATTCATAGAATAAAAGGAGCAAATGATATTAGATTGAAACAGAGCCGACAAAACCCCAACGACAACAACAAAACAGAAACAACTGCTTAGGAGAGCCACTGCAGAGATGAGAGCCATTCTGACCAACAAGCTCAGAGCTCAAGGGGCAGGGATGGCCACAGGAAGGGAGATGAGGAATCATCAGAGTACTAAGTATTGTCTGCTGGATAAACTGGGTTGGGTGTGGTATTGCCTCCAAGATAAAGCCGTGAAAACTGCTCTCCGAAAAAAGAGGATGATGACTAAGGGCTAGATTTAGGGTATTTGGTTAAAGGGAATTCTGCAATCAGTACAAAAAAAGAAAAATCAAAGTAACTACCTCCAAGAGTGAAATATACAAAAGCACTTAGCAATAAAACCTTTATTTATTTATGTATTTATTTATTTGGCCAGGATGAGGATATTTAACTGCTCCACTCCCATATGCTATAAAAGAAACCTTCCTTCACTGACACATTCTGCCCACTTACTCAGGGCTGACAATCAATATTTTCATTCAGGAAAAAGAGTTCAGCAAAAAGAATTGCTTGAGGAAACCTACACCAGCAACCTATAACCATAAACTTGGTCTTTCACTCATAAATATAAATGTATAAACAATGATCACTGGACATTTGAGAAAACAGAGGTAATGGACACAATGTTTTGAATAATAGTAATTGGATAGTTTCAGGTTATTACATTTTTCTATTTTGTTCATGATACAGGCTAAGCTTAAGAGACACAGTACCCAAGGGAAGAACATTAAAGACACCACCTTTAAAAAATCCAGAAGGTAGGGAAAAGGAGGCTGCAACATTGGGAAGAGTTCTTACAAGATGACAAGGAGATTGGAGAAGGCCTTCAAGAGAAGAGAAAGAGACAAAGACAGAAAGATAGTATCCTTGCCACTCTTCGATTCCCACCCTTCCGGCTTCTTTGCTATTCAAGGTGGTAAGCAACACCACACACAAATAGAAGCACTGAAAGAGAAAAGAAATCCAGTTTTCCAAAGTAATTAAGAATGCCAGGGAAAACATGAAAAGAAATGGTTATTATGTTTGCAGATAGCTATTGAGAGCTAACATCTTCACTGTTTGACTCCCCTCTAAGCCTGGTAGGGTCTGTGGCAATGGTTTCAATGTTTCTGCTCTCAGGCATCTCCCCTCGCCCCACTTCACCAAAGCAGCTCTTGCAAAGATTATTAATGACCTCTAAATAGCTAAAGACCATAGATATTTCTTCAATCTTCATCTTACTTTAACTCTCAGTATCATTTGATACTATGACCTCTCCCTTGCTTCTTAAAATCTTCCCTTCCTTTGGTTTCCATTATATCAGATAAGCTCACTTGCACCCCTATCTCCTCATGGTCTTTGCAGGTTTATCCATTTCATAGCCAGGGTCCAGGCAGAAAACACATGGTACTGAAGGTTAAGGGGAGGCATTCAGGGACCGAGAGCAGGAATGCATGACTGCCCCTATGTTTGAAGGAGCAAGAGCGGGCATGCTGTTATCTAAGACTAGAAACCGCTTCAATCCATGGAAGATTAGATACCTCAAAGAAGTTTTAACAAAGAAGCACAGCCCTCACCAGAACCACATCAAGGCAGTGAAAGAGTAAAGAAAGGATGGAAAACAAATCCCCTGAACTCTTTCTCTTCCTATGCTCAAATTACCACCAATGCCTCCCATTCACTCACCAAGTCAGAAACAGAAGGCAAGAGAGCCCAGATGGTGCAGTCAGGAGAGATCAACACCCTCTCCCAGCATAGAGAAGGACAGAGAAGGGCTGGGAGTGGATGGAACAGACAAATGGGAAATTACTAGCACATTCCTCCACTGCCCAGCCATTCATTTGTATTTAATTTAAATGTCAGAGCTTCTTACAATTCAGACTTGGGCTCTGTTTCTCACTCTACACTCTCTGCTGAGGCAACCTTATCCATGCTCACAACTTCAATTTCTACCTATAACCAGATGGTCCTCAAATGTATGTCTCTCGCTCAACCTCTTCTCTGACTTCTAGACTTGAATATTCACTTGGCTTCTCGAAGTGGATATATTATAAGAACTAAGCACTCTTCCACTTAAACATTTCGAAGTGATCTTGTGGTCTCTTCCAGTCCCTGATACCTACCCCCTATCCTTTCCCGCACAATATAAAACCCAGTTTCTCTTCCAGTTTTTTCTCTTGAATGGCACTGCCATTCATTCCATCATCCAAGCCAGAAACCTAGAAATCATATTTGAGACTTCCCCGACCTTCAGCCTCCACATCTAATCTATCTTTACTTATCCACTTCTGTCCATCCCCACTGACCACCCTAGGATGGCCTCCCCCCTGAACTACTGTAATAACCAGTAGTTGTAATTACCAGTCTTCCTTGTCCAGTCTTAATTGCTCAAATCCATTCTTCATTCACTTCACATTGATTTTTAATATGTAAATCCATGATGTCAACACAACTTCCACTCTACCCCTATTCTAGCTTAAAATGTTTTCCATTGCTCTTAGGATAAAAACTAAAAATACTAGCATGACCTACAATGTCCTATAAAATGCAACCTCTGCCTAACTATCTCCTTCACCCTCTACCCTTTAGCTGTGCTGGCCTTCTCTCAGATCTTTGAATATACCACACTCTCCCATGTCACAGTGCCTTTGCACATGCTCTTCCCTCTTTCTACAACACTTTTTCCTTACCCTTCTAAATAACCTTAGCTCAGCTTTCAGACCTCAACAAAAATGTTACTCTTGATGGAAAGCATCCATGATTCCCCAAAGAATCAATTTCTTTACACATTTATATAGTACCATGTTCCTTTCCACCACAGCAACACTTATTTTGATTTATAATTAGAATTTCCATGCTTATTTAATTAATGACTGTCTTCCCCTACGTCATTTATCTATTGCTGGAAAAATGTAGTGTCTTAAAACAATAATTATAATTTCTCATTATTCTGAATTTAGGCTGGGGATCTTTCATGATACTCCACTTAGGTGCTGGATAGCTCGGAGACTAAGCTTAGCCGGGATAGCTGGAACAGCTGAGCATTTCTCTCCTTATAATCTTTCATCCTCAAGGAAGTTAAAAGAGGCTGCTTCTTCTAAAAAGGCAAGAGCACAAGCTGCAAGAAAGTCCCATAACATCACATAGGCAACATTCTGTTGGTCAAAGCAAGTAACAAGGCCAGCCCAGATTCTAGGTGTGGGAATATAGATTCCACCTCTTGATGAGAAGAGCTGTAAATAATTTGTGACCACATTTAATATGCCACACCACCTTTAGAATGTAAACTCCACAAGGGCAGGGAAGGTGTCTCTCTTGCTCATTGCTGCATCCCCACTCATTTATTCAATATATATTTGTGGAGTGCTTGCTATATACCTGATAACATGCATATAGTAGACACTTAAAAAACATTCTGGAAGAGAGAGAGAGGGAGGAAGGAACACATTCATCATTAAATTGGTATTGATTGATCAACACTACATACACATATGGTAGCAACATTCATCAGGTGTCGGGCAGGTGGGCGGGGGGATGGATATATTCACACCGAATGGGTGCAGGGCACACCATCTGAGGGATGGACATGCTTGAAGCTCTGACCCAAGTGAGGCAAAGGCAATATATATAACCTAAACATTTGTACCCCCATAACATTCTGTGGAAAAAAAAAGACCTTCTGAAAAAAAAAAAAAAAAAAAACACATGCACACACGTACATAGTCAGAGCTCTGCTAGTTCCAGGAACACAAATCTGCTATGAAACATAAAGTGAAATAAGCCAAGCACAGAAAGACAAATATCACATGTTCTCACTTATATGTGGCTAAAAAAGTGGCTCTCAGGGAGATAGATTATAGACTGGTGGTCACCACAGGCTGGGAAGGAATGGGGCGTGGGGAGGAGGTGATGAAGAGAAGTTGGTTAAGGGGTACAAAACACAGCTATATAAAAGGAATAAGTTGTAGTATTTGATGATACATAGGGAAATTATGGTTAACAATAATTTATTGTATGTTTCGAAATAGCTAAGAGAGAAGAATCATAATGTTCCCCACACAAAGAAAAGATAAGTGAGGAGATGAATATCCCAGTTACCCTGAGTTGATCATTACACATTGTATACATGTATCAAAATATCACATATACCCCCAAAATATGTACAACTATGATATATCAACAAAAAAGAAAAAAAACATAAATATAACATTTTATTTAATGCAGACACTGACTTTATCTATATATTACTATTATAGAACTAGCGTGATGGGCTATCATGGAAATAGCTCAAAGTTAGAAATGGAAGAAGTAGGCTTCAAATCCAATTCTCCCCCTAATTAGCTGTATGACTTTAAGTATATGACCTTTCTGGAACTCAGACCTTTCATCTGTAAAATGATGGCAGGGTTGAAAAAGATGTTTATCTGCTTTATTCATTGATGTAGTTCAGTACACAAAACAATGCCTGATAGATAATAGATGATCAATAAATATTTGTTAAATGAATGAGCAAATGAATTAATTAATTTAAAAAGAAATGGTTACTCTCTATCCCCCTTTCCAATTCTAAGATTTTATAATTCTAGTCCCTAGAACTCCTATAATTGTTTCATGGTATTTTACTGTCAAATATTTTCTACCTATGACAGCAGAAATAGCTAAATCTATTTGCTCCTGTAATCTCAAAGAGAAAGCTATTAAGTTCCTAAGCTTCTCCAGCTGAGAGATCAAATATTTTCACCATAACCAAATCAACTGACCACAGTCTTTACTGAGTTTTGCTTATTTGTTAAACAATAACAAAATGGATTTTTGAGTAGGGGAAACAATTACCTGCATCACATTTTTAATACATACAACTTCAGCAGGGCTCTGATAAGTGTAACATTTTGGTGGAGGCAGAGAGGCAGTTCCATGAATATCAATTTCTCTATCCAGGGCAGACAGGCTAAGAGACCATAACATCATTTCACAGCTTGCTGTGCTATGGATTTTGTTCTAAGACAACATCTGCAATGGCCCATTTTTGCCTGAGCATTACAAAACTACAAATAGCTCTAAATGTGGCTGCTTCCCATTCATCCTTCCTCATAGATGGCATTATGATGTGACACCAGCTGACACTTCCACCAGAGGTGTCAGAACCATTACTGTATCATCCAAAGTAGCAAATGTCCTCCCAAACACCAGGATCAGCCACCCAGAGCCCTTGGAATGGTAGAAGATATCTTTAGCTTGCAGGGTCTGGATGTTGCCCCAAGCTTACCTCATGGCCCAGCCAGCAAAGCCACAGCTATCAGCTAGCCCACGGTGTTGAACACGCAGCACCTTGCACCAAAGGTTGCCCTTAGCCAGCTGCAATTGCCTTGGTCACTTTATTTCAGATCTTATGCTTGGCACAAACAAAAAAAAAGCAGAGTAAAAGGAGTGTGGCCTGTGATTCAGGCAGACTTGGCTCTGGTGCTTACAAGCTAGATGACATTGGACAAGATCCATAAGATAGGTGCGATGAGACCTAGCTTCAGAAACTGAAGCAAGAATTTTTGCTAAGCCTCTTTTGATGTAAGAAAAATTTGCTTTTTCTTATTGTTGCTACTATTGCAGTTGTTGTTCTTTTTGCTCACAAGTAATAGGTGTGACTATTACTGCCACTTGTTCCATTGTGAACCCCCACCCTAATTATGGTGGACTTTCACTTTCTATTTTATTCATTTTTGTGCAGTTGCTATCTTTAATGATTATATTTATCCTTCTCTAGAGATAAAATTATCTTACATACTAAATATCCCTTTTAAAACTTATATTCTGATATGCTCCTCTAGGAGCACTGATATTCACTGTTCTAGTTTTTCAATTGGAAATCAGAAAGTTTTATTATTAAATAGGCCCACATGCTTATTAATAAGACATCATTGAGTATAACT
>NW_012136858.1:3405981-3406585 GCF_000956105.1 Propithecus coquereli | reverse complement strand
AGAATATTTTAACATTTTCATTTTTTATAGTGTCATCTACATATTTCACATAGCTATAGTACTTTCATGACAAACTTATTACAGTGCATTTTTTTATTTCAGAATATTACAGGGGTACAAATGTTTAGGTTACATATGGGTTTGCCCCTCCTGAGTCAGAGCTACAAGCGCATCCATACCCCAGAAGGTGCACACTGCACCCATTAGATGTGAATATATCCATCCCCTCCTCCCCCCTCCACCTGTCCGACACTCAATGAATGTTACCAATATGTGCACATAAGTGTTGATTTGGTATGTAAATTAGAGCTCTGTTAATATATGATAGCATTATTTTTCATTAAACGTGACTTAGTTTCAGTAGCTTGCTAATTAGGTTGTAGTTTATCAACACATTGAAACTGTTTCCACTAATGTCAAAAGCGTGTTTGCATTGCTAAATAGCATTAATAATATTTATTGTTGAGAGCCTCTTAAAGGTTCGAGCTGCAAAGATATTTGCCTGAAAGCCAAAATAATTTGAAGACAAGGTTGATGTGATATTTTAAATTTTATTGAAATATATCAGAGGGAAATGAAATTATCTTTTTCCTGTGATAGAAAG
>NW_012136858.1:3396576-3405931 GCF_000956105.1 Propithecus coquereli | reverse complement strand
AGAATATTTTAACATTTTCATTTTTTATAGTGTCATCTACATATTTCACATAGCTATAGTACTTTCATGACAAACTTATTACAGTGCATTTTTTTTATTTCAGAATATTACAGGAGTACAAGTGTTTAGGTTACATATGCCTTTGCCCCTCCTGAGTCAGAGCTACAAGCACGTCGATCCCCCAGCAGGTGCACACTGCACCCATTAGATGTGAATATATCCATCCCCTCCTCTCCCCTCCACCTGCCGACACTCAATGAATGTTACCAATATGTGCACATAAGTGTTGATTTGGTATGTAAGTTAGAGCTCTGTTAATATATGATAGCATTGTTTTTCATTAAACGTGACTTAGTTTCAGTAGCTTGCTAATTAGGTTGCAGTTTATCAACACATTGAAACTGTTTCCACTAATGTCTAAAGCTTGTTTGCATTGCTAAATAGCATTAATAATATTTATTGTTGAGAGCCTCTTAAAGGTTCGAGCTGCAAAGATATTTGCCTGAAACCCAAAATAATTTGAAGACAAGGTTGATGTGATATTTTAAATTTTATTGAAATATATCAGAGGGAAATGAAATTATCTTTTTCTCGTGATAGAAAGTCCTTTTCATGACTCGACATCCACAATTTTAATAATTCTTTTTTTTCTATTCACTGTTCTTTGAAATCGAAGATACAAATCTAATAAAAGTTCTATCATCCAAAGGAGAGAGTCTAATTCTGAAACATCTTCCTTTCTTCACACAGAGTATGAAGAAGAGTCCATGAGTCAAGTGCGTTTCTTTTGGTTGTCAATGTTGGTCTATTTTGTTGCTGATGTTTTGTTCATTTTATTTATTGGTTCTTATGATTTAAGAACACAGAGTCATTATCACATATTCCTTTCCAAATTTCTGACTGCTAATCTAATCTACATTTCAGTTCCAGGGGGAGGGGAAAAAAAAAAAGTTTAGGCAGCCATCACTGACTCCAGAAGCCAGTGGCTAATTTCACGTTCCCATTCACAGAGAGCAAGCCTCCTCCTGTCATTTTCTGCCCCTGTCTGTCCCTTTGCTGTAGTGGTGGTAATAATGGCGGTGGTGATGGCTCTAGCCATCTTCCACTCCTCTCATAATGGAAGCTGCCTTAAGAATGAGGCAAGCTTGACCTTGGCAATACCAGCCAGTGGGAAAGAGGATTTGACCAGCACCAAGTAACATGGGATTAGGAAACAACCAGAGCTGACCCTAGCAGCAAAGCCACAGTACCCTGAGCATGTGACTCAATGGTACATGGAATTCACAGGGAGGGTGAGATCTCTGGGTCTCTCAATTGCCATTGAGGAACAATCTTGCAGGTTTATCACAGTCCAAGAAAATTCTGCTCTCATGGGTACCCAGTGCCTGCTCTTTAAGAAGCAACATTTAAGTCAAAACTTCTACTTTTTATTTACTATTAGCAGTGCAACTGCTAATATACTTCCTGCTCAGAAACTGGAGCATCCTTGGTACTGCAGTGGGGATAGAGAGATACCACTAAGTAAATAAGGGTGTCAGGGGGTAGGCTGGAGATTATGGCCAGAAATTTAGAAACTGTCTTAGAGATTTTAAAGATACCCCCCCCTTTTTTTTTAGTTGCAAGGGTAAAGTTGCTTTAAGTCAGTTCTCATCATAACAGAGGTCACAGGCTTGCCAATAAGATACCTTTTTCTCCCACATGGAGTGAAATTTTAACTCACATAACTGCTTCTCCAGATTCATCAACAAAGACAGATTACTTTTCTAAGAAGGAAAATTGCAAAAGTACCTTAGTTCTTAGAAGAAAGGGATTGAGGTTATAGTCCCATCTTAACCATTTTGACCTGCATTCACAGAGAATCATTTGCAAGGCATCCCTTTGGTGATTTCTGGGCAAATGGAACACAAGTGTTCTTGTAGCGCGATCCAGAAAAGCCCAACATTGAGTTTTTCTTCTACTAGCCCATGTTCCAATGGTGATAATGGCCTCCTTCCCAAGCCCCATCCCCGCTAGGTCTCCCAGTACAAACAGCCTGCTCTATTCTCCAAGTGCCAACTCTGGTACCTCAGGGTCCTCTTCAGCCTGCTCCTGCTCTGGTCACCTTCCTTGACCAAACCTCAGCCTAGACTCTGTGCGTGAAAACCGACCCCAGAATCCCTACTAATACTCCCTGCCCATTTCTGGGAACAGCTTGGCACTTCTTGAGCCCTTTATTGATAACTATTTGCCAAGACACTAACTTCTGTTGCAGTCTCCAGTGGGTACAATTTCAAATTCTAATCCAGCCAACTTCTGTCAAATCCCAAGACATAATGCCCTGTCAATAAGCCCTAATCTTTCCCTCACCTTTTCCATGAAAAGAGAGTATTATTTCCACCCTGGGAAACTTATGGCCCTGGGGCATACGCAAGCCAAACTGGTAATTAAATAAAGCATTAATCAACAATAAGGGGCCAGGCAGCCAGGCATGGCGGCTCACACCTGTAATCCTAGCATTCTGGGAGGCCCAGGCAGGAAGATCACTTAAGCTCAGGAGTTTGAGAACAGCCTGAGCAAGAGCAAGACCCTGTCTCAACAAAAAATAGAAAAATTAGCCAGGCGTGGTAGCGTGTGCCTGTTGTCTCAGCTACTCAGGAGGCTGAGGCAGGAGGATCATTTGAGCCCGGGAGTTGGAAGTTGCAGTGAGCTATGATGATGTCACTGCACTCCAGCCAGGGCAACGGAGCAAGACTCTGTCTCAAAAAAAAAAAAAAAAAGGAAAGAAAGAATAAGGAAGGGGATGTTTCTATTCCCCACCCTGCATCTAACTTTTGAGATCATGCCCAAGATACTGTTTGAGTATTCTTAAGGAGAATCTGAAGTAAGTTAACAAAAACAAAAATGTACCCAAATATGAAGAAGTGGCTGATAAAGAAAAGCCCTGTAGATATTTAAAATCCCAGAAAAGATGATTTAATGAAAGAGATGTTCATGAGTACTTAAAAATATAAACTAAGCAAAGAAGTATTTAGTGAAATAAAACAACTCAGAGAAACAATCGAATTAAGAAAAACACAGCATTAAAAAAAATAATAAAAGTAATGGTGAGCTGAATATCGAGCATCAACTTTCCAAGGAAAGTCAGTTGCTGTCATGTACTTTGCCCACATATGGCAAGTTGACTATAATCTGATAAAGCTTTGCCCAATAACAGTGAAGTAATCACTGCATAGAGCACTTGAATGGGAGTATTATAACCTGTTCCTCTAGGGATCAAGTTCTGCATACTTCTGATCTAGGTAGATGTGATTAGATTTTAATATAGGCAACCCCTAAGCCAAGAAACTAATAAAGGAGGCTATTAATAGATACTCAGTCTACAACTTCAGTTATTCTAGAAGACTATTGAATGCCAAATAAATGTTTCATAAAGTAAAGCACAATTTTCCTCTAGGAATTGTCCCTCATTCTCATCCAAAAAATGTTTTGCCTTTTTAGTCCTTTCAACTCCAGCAGCTAAAACTAGAAGTAAAATTCCATCCTGGCCTCACTCTCCCAAAATCAGTGTGAGGTATGAGAATAAAGCACTAGGCTTCCCGTAAGAGGACCCAGATGCTGGTCGTGCTTCCACCATTTACAACCTTTGTGGCCTTGAGCAAGTCACTTCTCTTGATCACATCTTCCTTATTCATTGAATGGGAACACTCTTAACTAATAGTTTCCCTTCTTAAATCATTATTGCAATGAGTATCAAATGAAATGATGGTTGTAAATGGGGTTGAAGACTGGAGGATATGACGGGGCTGCCCAGGAACACCAAAGCTGACTGAAAGAACACACAGGAGAAATGCAGGAAGAGATCCTTTCAGGAAGAGGGAGCACAGATGCAAGAGAGAAAATGGACTTTCCAGAGAACCTTCCAGAATTACTCATTATGTCTGCAAAGTCCCAGAGTGTTAGGGAAGATGGGGTAGAAGAAGCACCTTGTGTGCCAAGTTAAAGAGCTTACATTTCAGCCTGGTAGGGGGAGTTGTATTACAGTTGGACCTCTTGCAGTTTCCATCTCTCAAAGAATCAGCAAGTGTGGGAGCCTCCTAACAGCGTATGGTCACATATTTTTTTATTAGAATAAGTTTAACATGGAAAAATACTAGAGAAAGGAGCAGCAGCATACTGCTTCTTTCAGAGAATTTTTGCTACCAAATAAACAATATTCTGCTGATGACAAACTTCACATCCGTTAAGCCATGGAAACGGTTTTATTACACAAAAGCTTTTATAACCTAGATGATCAGGCAATCCTTATTCCATCAAGGATGGATGGTCACGGATGCTCAAATAAAGCTTTAGTTCTCTTTTCCAAGGCTCTATTAACTCAGTAAGCAGGTTTAGGGATCTTCCTCTAAAATCATAAAACTGTGATGCCTCGGGCTTTGTAATTAATGGCAGCTCCTTCTAAATTAAAAATGCTTTTGTGGAATACCTTCCATACAGCGAACACTGGGGTAGGTGCTTTCACATATAATGTCCCTTTTAATTCTCCTCAAAACATGGGGTTTTCCTTTAAATTTATTATCATAAAAATCAATGATGTCTGAGAAATTCATAATATCCTTTGAGATCATTAGGATAGCCCTAGAGGGGATCCCCCTCAAAAAATTGGGAATCATTAGTTTAGAGAGAAAGTTATCTGTCAGTGGCTCTAGCATCATCTACCTTACTACCTGTAGTCTTTAAACTCCTGTTGATGAAACAATTCTCTAACTCTCATCAATTTTGATGCTGCTACTTTCTCTCCTTGTTTTCATTAAATTCCAATAGAAACAGATACTCAACCCACCCAATATATTAAGGTGTCCCTCTTTTTCAAATGGAGTGAATAGCCAATAGCAAAATACATCCTCACAGAATTCTGAGTTGCACATCTGTTCACAAAATTCTCGTGCCAAAAAATGCCCCCCAAGAATAAATAACTCATAAAGTCATTGAAATAGATCAGGGTTTATGGATGAATCAATCATAATCACAACTTTTGTGTACAAACTGAAAGTAATAAATGACTTTTCTTTTATCTTCTCATGTCACCAACTTGGTAATGACAAGATCCTCTCTGAGAAGGTATAGATTTAAAAGCTTCTGTCTCTCCCATTATATTGTGAGTACATTTTCCCTCCCTCAGATGTCTCCAGTTAAAGAGGTATAAAACACCAAATAAAAGATGACATTAAAATTATTAGGCAAGTTCTCAGCAGTCAGCTAGAATTACTGATAAGCTGCAAGAAGGTTCCAAAATTGCTAACTGTTGACCCGAAAAATATTTCAGTAAAAGGCACTCTGGGGACAGTATTTTTTATAGTTTCACACTTATTGACCCTTCATAGCTTGATATGGCTAGCATTTGTCATTCATGTCAAATTCTCTTCATGAAACTTTCACTACTTTCAGAGCTGCCTTCCCTGGAACGTTTATTTCTACAAGTACTTTCATGGCCTAACTTTTGTGTTTGGCTTGATGAAAGATAGTTCAGAAGCAAGGAATAAATATTATTTGAACTAGTTCAAATAGAAGGGGTCTTACAGGACAGGAAGCTAAGACAAGGAATCCTTCAAGAACCAAAGCAAATTCTCACTCAGCCTCTTGATCTGTTTCCTAATCTTAATTTCTCTCTCTCCCCACCTCTCTCCCCGCACTTCCCCACCCCAACATTGGCTTCCATCTCTGTTTCTCTTTGTCTGCTATATTCTCCCTCTGCATTTCCACTCCTTTGTTCATAATTTCTCCCAACTTTAGCTTGTAGATGGTTTTGGCTTTAAACACACAGGCCCTGATCTCAACACTACATAACGTCAAGATCCAGCACCGACCACAAACTGAATCTTTTGATTCAGGTTCTTCAAAGAATCTTTTGGGCTTTTGCCAGACAATAGATTCAATCCCCCCAGCCAGGTGCCCATCAGGATCCAAACTGCTTGGCCAGAGACAAGGTCACATGGCACTTAGGCACATCATAGCAGGGGCTCTGTAAGGTGTAGTCCCAGAGAAAACGATGCAGCCGGGCAGCTCCCCAGTGTTATCTCAGAGGTATGATTAGATTCCCAGCTACAGCGCAAAAGTGGCTGGAGCTGAAAAAAGCTGAGCATCTTGGTAGCACTGGTAGCACTAGTAGCACTGGTAGCAGGATGAACCCAGCTTCTCCACTTCTGACACACTCTGTTCCAAAGGACAAATTAAAGCCCCCTGAGTTAAGCAGTATTTTTAGATACAAAGTACCTCATCTTTACCCTAAATATGATATTGGGTTCAGATGAAATTTCTACTGAAAAGCAAAGCCGTTTTTAGAAATATTACCAAGGTATTTCTTGTCATTTGATTCTTTTTCTTTTTCTTAAAAAAAAAAAAGTAGTCCCTTAGGAGTTCGGAAAACAATTATCTGAGCTACTTGAACTTGTAAGTTAATTAAAATTGATAAAATTCTCTACTATGTTAGAACTCTCCCCAAGGTTTAGGTTTTTGCTCCTGCCACAAGCACAGCTCACCCTTCCCTGGCTATTCACATGCACCTGCCAGATTTGTCAGTTCCAAACAAGCAGGAAGCCTCAAACAGCTGGGATTCTAGGACACTGGCAGCCTCCACTCTCCATCCCCACCTCCCAGGTCTGTGCAGAGCTCCCAGGTCTTTCTGACTCAGCCTGACCTACAGGTTCCAGACCCTGCAGCTTGGCTGGACTCAGTGCCCTCTCGCTACAGCTGCCTCATCTGCACCCGGCACTTTGCCAGAGGCTCCTTAGCTGCCTTCCTCAGCTCTGGGATTCAGACCTAGCTTACCCACTGCACACTTGAAACTTGTCTCTACCACACATGCCTCCTCGCTCGGTCCTCACACCCACTTCCTGTACTGCACCTCATACCTGTGGACAGAGTGTGATGACTCCAGATTCTGTCGTCCTGCCCAGATTGGTGGTGTTCTTACACCCTCCCCTGCCCAGCTTCCCTGACCCTGTGGGCTGACCAGACCCTCCACGTGCACTGCACCCTGTCCTCACACTAAACCCTGCGTTCTGGCCCCTCCTTCCTGCTCACTTACTGGCCTAAGTACTGTTAATCGAGTAATGTCTTAGAGAAACTCATTCATTTGCTTCTAAAATGAGAACTCAAAGGGCTCATTGAAAGTGTTACATGTGACTCAGAACACTTACCAGTCAGGTGAAAGCATCCAAACCCGAACAAGGAAAACTGGTCCCTGAAGTGAAAGTCGCCGACCATTACAGCCTGCTTAAAAATGCCAGCATAGTTGATGTTTCCCATGCAAGTTCCACAAGGCTTTGGATAGAAACAAATAACATATTTCACCAAATAAAAGGAGCAGAAGACTATCAAATAGAGATAAACAATGACTTGCTCTTTCAGATTCAAGTTTTAAACTGTATTATAAGCAATCATATTTAATAATTAAACCTAGTGAAATATCAGTTCAAGTATATATTTAAAACTTAGTCCATCAAGTAAACTTACTTAGTAAAACTGGATATGTACTTTGAATAATAATCATGCTCACATGACGGAGTAGAAAAAATTGTTATGAATTGTGGCTTAAATCTTGGACCTGGTAAAAAAGAACTTCTGTGATAATTGGGAAGCAGATAAAACTTGGGAAAATTAAATCTTAATAGGATCTTTCCCATTATCCTGTATTCCGTTTTTTAAAGGTCTCAGTGGGATGACCCAGAAAAGGTCTGATATCTTTTGGAAAGTACTATTCTCACTTTGTTATATAATGAACTTTTTAATGTACTTTCTATAACCCTAACTCTTACTTAAATGAGAATTAATCACATTGGACAAGGGGATGATGAAATACAGGTTAAGATATAGAATATTAACAGCCCACACTTTTTAAAAATCTATCTTTTTCTTCTGCTTCAGGTATATACGTGCTGTTCAGAGACTGCTTCTCCCTGATTAACAAATTTGGAGAATGAGAAAAATTTTCAACAACCATTGAAACTGAAAACTGTCTTTGTGAAACCAAGAGAATTATTAAAAGATTTGCTGTTATTAGTCTGCTAAGGCTACTATAACGAAGTACCACATTCTTGGTGGCTTAAATGACAGAAATTTATTTTCCCACAGTTCTGGAGGTTAGAAGTCCAAGGTTGCTTTCTCCTCACATGGTCTTTCCTCTGTATGTCCACATCCCTAGTGTCTGTGTGTCCAAATTTCCTCTCCCTTTTAGGACACCGGTCATATTGGATTAGGGCTCACCCTAATGGCCTCATTTTAACTTATCACCTATTCAAAGGTCCTGTCTCCCAATAGAGTCACATTCTGAGGTACTAGGGATTAGGGCCTCAACATATGAATTTTGGAGAGATACATTTCAGCCCACTAAACTTGCCAAGAGATGTTTTTAAAATTAAGAATTAATATCTATTAATCAAACTGAGCTTCTTAAATACAGGAGAAACATGAGACCAGCGCTTCAATGGCTTTACCCTACTGAATCCACACAACAACATAGAAGGTCTGTATCATGCCCACTGAGGTCACAGAATAAATGCACTTGTCTATTTTGCTATTATAGCTATCAGAGGATACCCGAATTTACAACACCTTAGAGAGCTTGCTGCAGCTTGTTATACCCTTAAAAATCTATTTGTATAAATGCATTCCAAAATGGATGGTAGGTGTGCAATTTTTTGCCATACATGCATTCTGGTTTTTAGTTTGGGATAAAGATTAATCTCACAGATATGGATTCTCATCAGAAATTCTTTTTTAGCAACTGCAGAGCAATTCTTTACAGATTATAAATGTATGTAACATAATTAAAAGAAATGGAACAGGGTATTAAAACTTTTTACATTATTCAACAAAAAATATATCATCCAAAAAAGCTTTATAGATTTAATTTAATACAGCATTAATAACAAAGGTATATCAATAATTTATTATAAATCAGATAATTATTAATGGTCACATAATGAAGGCAAGAAATACCACATTTATGAAAAAGAATTAAGGTATTATATAAAATAGAGATAGCAAAATGAAATCCCTGGAATTTGTAATATGGAGAGAGATATATATTTACCACTAAATCAATTTGAAATTATTTGCAATTTGGAATAAAAAATAAAAATTACTCTAAAAGATTGAAATGACATGCCAGAAAAATTTTAAATCACAACTGATGAACATGTAAAATGGTGGAAATAAGCTAAAAATATGAACATAAATTATAGAAGTATATAAAATAGACTTTCTTTTTTCTTTAACGGAGATCTTATAGAGATTTCAGTGAAAAAAGTTAAAACAAGTAAAGAAAAAATGGCATTAAAGATAGTGTCAACTGAGCTAGTATTTGTTGCAATTCAAT
>NW_012136858.1:3377889-3393614 GCF_000956105.1 Propithecus coquereli | reverse complement strand
TCTAAATTCTAAGGTAAGTTTATCATTTAAACAGAGGGGTTAAACAGATATGTAAGCTCCATGTTTATTAGGTTATTGTGAATGGAGACAGGTAGTCTAGAGTGGTTTAAACAAAAGCTTTGCTTTTAGCCATTCGGGAAGCTGTTGTTTCCGGGAACCTGTTTGTTCTGGAGGGCACTCCATTGTCAGCTCTCAGCCTATAGTTTTTAACAGATTCACTTGTGCTTTACAAAGCAAATCCAATTCTTTAGGTCTGAGAAATGCAGCGCCTCGTGGGATACAGCGCTACTGCCTTTCAGAGACGCCCTTCCGAGTGTAACAGCATTCGAAATGCAAACCAACACATTCACATATTCTTTCAGGGCAAAGTTCTGTAAAACTCTTAAGACAAATCCTGTCCCAAAACACGTTTAATACTAATTCATGGACCGACACTTCATAAATTCTTTGCCTAGGCCAATGTCTAGAAGAGTATTTCCAATATTTTCCTCTAAAATTCTTGTAGTTTCATGCCTTAGGTTTAAGTCTGTTATCCACCGTGAGTGGATTTTTGTGAGAGGTGACAGGTAGGGATCCTGTTTCTGTCTTCTACATGCGCCTATCCAATTTTCGCAGCACCATTTATTGAATAAGGATTCTTTTCCCCAGCATATGTTTTTGTCTGCTTTGTCAAAGATTAGATGGCTATATGAGGATTTTTTTTTCTTGGTTCTCAGTTCTGTTCCATTGGTCTTTGTCTCTGTTCTTGTGCCAGTACCATGCTATTTTAGTTACTATAGCCTCATAGTATAGCTTGAAGTCTGATAAATTGATGCCTCCTAATTTGTTCTTTTTGCTTAAGATTGCTTTTGCTATACAGGGTCTTCTCTTGTTTCATACAAAGTATAGAATTATTTTTTCTAGCTCTGTGAAAAATTATGTTGGTATTTTAATAGGGATTACACTGAATCTGTAGATCACTCTGGGTAGTATAGACATTTTAACAATGTTGATTCTGCCAACCCATGAGCATGGTATGGTTTCTACCTGTTTACAGCCTCTGCTATTTCCTTCCTCAATGTTTTGAAGTTCTCCCTGTAGAGGTCTTTCACCTCCTTGGTTAAATATATTCCCAAGTATTTTATTTTCTTTGTTGCTATTGTGAAGAGCATAGTCTTTGATTTGGTTCTCAGTTTGACTGTTGTTGGCATATTGTTGTCAACTGATTTCTGTGCATTGATTTTGTAACCTGAGGTTTTGCTGAATTCATTTATGAATTCCAGTAGTCTCTGGAAGAATCTTTGGGCTTTTCTAGATATAAGATCATACCATCAGCAAAGAGCAATAGTTTGACCTTCTCTGTCCCCATTTGGATGCCCTTGATTTCCTTCTCTTGTCTGATTGCTCTGGCTAGGACTTCCAGCACTATGTTGAAAAGAAGTGGTCAACCTTGTCTTATATATGCTCTCTACTAATTTTATCAAAAGATTTCATCAAGGCTTGTCACCCCACCTTCATCTGTGTCTGAGCATCCTTAGAATTCACTCTCTCCAGACTTAATCCTCTAGACCTCTGGCAGATGTGAGTAGGGTCTTTACCTGGCTGCAGTGAGTAGGAGAGGAATTCGGGGTCCTAGCTGCCTCTTTTGCATACTTTCAGCCTATCATCTTGTTTCAGATCCATTGTTCCACCACTGTCAGGTGTTATCTGGAGCCTTCAATCCCTGCGGCTTTCTGATGTGCCTTCTGTTTGAATTAGACACTTTAGACATCTGAGCATAAATGGCAAATTCCTATGACCAATTAATTTCCAAAAGTTTTCCCAAAAAGTTGCTAGATACCGATGCAAAAGGGCTATGCTTATGAACAGACACTTATAAAAGACTAAGTTCCTTGTATGAAGAAAGGGAAAGCTACTTTTTTCTCTCTTACAGAGATGTGGCAGCCTCAGTTTTACCACGTCAGGCTTTTCAGTAGGACACATGTAATCACACGACACTGCAACCAATTTCAGATTTTTTTCTTTAGAATTTTACTTCATGATAGAGTGACATCAGCAAGGTGGTGGAGTAGGACAGGCATCCTTTGTCTCCCCCACAAAGAACAACAATTGGACAACTATCCATAGAACAAAAATAGCTCTTTAGAAGAGCTCAAGAGACTACCTAAGAAGCTACATTAACACAGTGGAAGAAATTCAAAATAACCACACAGAAAATGTAGGAAAAACAGTTTCATTTTGCCTATCATCCTATCCCCCAGGCCAGCACTGCTCATCATAAGAACACCCTGCCCCATGAGTTCCCCTCACAAGGAAAAAGAGAGTGGAGTGAGCAACCAGAGTTCTCAGCCTTTCGGGGCACTGCCCTAGTGACCTTCTTGAGCATCACCCCACCCAGATCACTGGGAAGACTGGCACAGCTGAGACATCTGAAGACAGCTGGGAACACAGAAGATTTTGGGCTGACAGTATCAGCCTCATGGTGGGAGCTACCATGGTTCCTGGGGCCTGCTCTGCACAGGAATTGTACAGCTTTCACCACTGAGGACCTCAACAACCCTTGTAGCTGCCATGCTGCCCTCATAGCTTTCACGAAAGACCTAGAATAGCTGAAGCAATCTTTAGCAAAAAGAACAAAGTTGGAGGCATCATACTTCCTGATTTCAGACATTATCACAAAACTATAGTAATTAAAACAGTGTGCTACTGGCATAAAACAGACACATAGACCAATGAAACAGAACAGATAGCCCAAATATAAACCCACAACTATACAGTCAAATAATTTTCAACAAAGTTGTCAAGAATACACAATGGAGAAGGATAGACTTTACAATAAATGATATTGGAAAACTGGATATCTGTGTGCAAGAAAAATGAAATTGGGAGCAGGTGCTATGGCTTATGCCTGTAATACCAGCACTTTGGGAGGCCCAGGTGGGAAGGCTGAGCCCAGGAGTTTGAGACCAGCCTGGGCAACATAGCGAGACTCTGTCTGTACAAAAAATGTTTTAAAACTAGCTGAATATGGTTGCACACACCTGTAGTTCCAGCTACTTGGGAGGCTGAGGCGGGAGAATTGCTTGAGTCCGTGAGTTCAGAGTTACAGAGAGGGTATAATTAGGCCTCGGCACTCCATCCTGGGCAACAGAGTGAGACCCTGTTTCAAAAAAAAAAAATGAAATTGGACCCTTCTCTTACATCATACAAAGGAATCAATTCAAAATATATTAAAGACTAAATAAGATATAAGATCCAAAACGAAAAAATTCTTTGAAGAAAACACAGGGGAAGAGCTCCTTGACATTGGTCTCAGCAATGATTTTTTTGGATTTGACACCAAAAGCACAAGTAACAAAAGCAAAAATAAACAAATGGGATTACATCAAACTAAAAAGTTTCTGCACAGCAAAGGAAACAATCAACAAAATCAAAAGGCTATTTACAAAATGGGAGAAAATATTTGTAAAACATATAACCAATAAGAGGTAAATATATATAAAGAACTTGTACCACTCAATAGCAAAAAACCAAATAACCTAATTAAAAAATTGGCAAAAGACCTGAATAGAAATTTTTCCAAAGAAGATATACAAATAGCCAATAGGTGTATGAAAAAGTGTTCAACTTCAATAATAATCAGGGAAATACATATCAAAACCACAATGAGATATCACGTCACACGTTAGGATGGTTATCACCAAAAAGTTAAAAGATAACAACAAGTGTTGTCAAGGATGTGGAGAAATATACTAGCTTTTATATTTATGGTGTAAAGGTAAAATATTAGAGCCATTATGGAAAACAGTCTGTAGGTTTCTTAAAAAATTAAAAATAGGAGAGACAGGAACACTCTTACACTGCTGGTGGGACTGCAAATTAGTGCAACCGCTGTGGAAAAGAATTTGGAGATACCTCAGAGAGCTAAAAATAGAAATACCATTCAATCCAGCAATAGCACTATTAGGCATCTACCCAAAAGAGCACAAAACATTCACAATAAAGACATCTGCACCCGAATGTTTATGGCAGCACAATTCACTATTGCAAGAACGTGGAAACAACCCAAGTGCTCATCAATCCATGAGTGGATTATTAAAATTTGGTATATGTTTACAATGGAATATCACTCAATTATAAGAAACGACAGTGACCTAGCACCTCTTATAATTTTCTGGATTAAACTTAAGCCCATTATCCAAAGTGAGGCACCAAAAGAGCAGAAGAACGGGATCCATTTGTATTGACCATCAAATTGATACTAACTGAGCAACACTAGGTTGATCACATGGCAGAAATACTCTCTAGGGATTAGGGGGATGAGGGGGCAAATGTACAACTAAAGGACACAGGGAGCACTAAAGGGAGGGAAGGGCACGCCTTTAACCCACATTTGGGTGAGACAAAGACATAAAGTGTAACTATAATGTTTGTACCCCCACAAAACCCTGGAATAATAAATAAAAAAGAAAAAAAATTAAAAATAGAACTACCATATGATCCGGGAATCTCACTACTAGATATATATCTAAGCAAAATAAAGTCACTCTCTCAAAGAAATATCTGCATTCCCATGTTCATTGTAGTATTATTCACAATAGCCAAGATATGGAAATCACCTAAGTGTCTGTCAACAAATGAATGTATAAAGAAAACGCAATAGACACACATACATACTCACTCATACACAATGGAATATTGTTCAGCCTTAAAAAGGAAGGAAATCCTGCAATCCGCAACACAATGAATGAATCTTAAGGACATTATGCTAAATGAGAGAAGCCAGACACAGAATGACAATGATTTTACTTATATGTGAAATCTAAAATAAAGTCAAACTCACAGTAACAAAGAGTGTAATGGAGGTTACTAGTGGCTAGGGGTGGGGAATAGGGGAGATATTGGTCAAAGGGTGCAAAGCTTCAGCTATAAGAAGAATAAATACTGAAGACCTAACATACAGTGTGATGACTATGGTTACTAATAATGTATTTTATGCTTGAAATTTGCTAAGAGAGTAGATCTCAAGTGTTCCCACTATGCACACTAATAATGTAATAATGTGAGGTTATTGATATGTTAATTAGGTTGATTTTGGTGCTCACAATGTACACATACATTAAAATATCACATTGTGCTTCCTAAATATACATGATTTTTATTTGTCAATCATACTTCAATAAAGCTGGAAAGAAATGTTTTGTAAAACCATAATAAAATACAAAAGTAGACTTTTTTTATTAAATTTGACTTCATACTAACTTTTAAGATGACACAGGAACTGAAAATATAGCATATTTTATGTTATCCAGGTAGACTAAAAATTAAACATTTTCTTCAGAATAGGAAAAATCCTTGAACACTTATGAATTTTAAAAGCAACTTATAAGTAGCTTTGGTTTTGTGATTTTGGTCTCCTAGATTATATTAAGTGCCTCAAGTTGTTTGTTTTTGAGGGAAAAACTCAGTCTCTTCATGATGATTTCTTTGTTCTTATTTGTATTGCAAGACACAAGACATTATTTCTGTTTCTCCTGGACACAAGCCTATTCTTCCCCTTAATATAGGAAAAAGTACCTCCTGCCTAAAAATGTCTTATACCAACACTTTCTCAAAAAGGAGGGACACTCTAAACATATGTATTGAGATAAATGTCCATATGTTCAGATGTGCAAAAAGCACATATTTCCATATTCTTTTGTAACAGCATAATTTCCTTCAAGTCTCATTCCATCTGATGAGATAATAATCTTAGTCAACTCTGTTAAGTTAGGCATTTCAGATAAAATTTAGTTTAAAAATCAGTATAGAACTTTCCCATCACCATTTTTCTCCCACTTAGTATTTTCTAAGTCTCTGAGGCAGGGATTACCTAGTGCCATGCCATGAGGAAGAAGCATTTGCTCATGCTGGACTCTGTCCAGGCTGGATTCATTTTCCGTACTAGCACCCTTGGATGGGGTCTTTTCTCTACACTGGCAGCTATATACATGTCACAGTCTTGGCCAGACTCTGGCTATACCACTTTATTTCCACCAAAGGCATCATTCATCACCACTCCAGACCACTCCAGGTTGGCCGGCCCTCTTTCTCAGCCTGGAGTGGCAGAAAACCTGATGGAGTGGTCCTGGCCCCCTCAGCTACTCACACTGAGACCCTCTGTGTCTACTATATGCACTGATTATCTCTACTTTGCTACCCCCACAGCAAGGTGGTAATGAGAACTGCAAGAAAGTAGCTTCCAGGAGAGAAAATGAAAAAATCTCTCTCCTGCTCTCCAATTCTCACACCTAATGATGCTCTATTGCCCCTCCTTGGAGCGAATCTGAGGGGGAAGAGCCAAGAAACAGAGCCCCCTTTTCTGAAACCATCAACAGCTTCTCTAAGTATCTTGCTTTCCTTTCCTACAATTTTTATCTCCTCCCTATCTTCAGAATATTTATATAGTCTGAGAGAGAGAGAAAAAAAATATTTATTATTTATGAGAAAAAATTTATGACCTGAGACCTCTGCTTTTGAGAAAACAAAATTCAAGCTATTAAAGTTTAAAATTTTTGTCTCTGCCTTAGCCTTCAAAAGAATACTTTAAAAAAAGAAAAAGAAAAACTAATCACTAACCATTCTCTCCTGCACTTCCACGGTGACGACCTATCCTGAGGACAATCTTAGAACGTTCCAGCCTCCCGTGCTGTGGTAAAGTTGACATCCATACATGGTTCAGGGCCCACAATGTAAAAAGAAGCAAAGTGAGATATTTCAAATACAAGAAGTTTAATATGAAGGGACTTCAAAAAGTTCGTGGGAAACTGGAATTAAAAGATAAAAATATAAAATATAAACTTTATTTCTCAACATAAGCACCATCGAGTTCAAGATACTTTTGTAAGCAATGATACCAGCCATTTGGTCCATCCCTAAAGAACTGAGAGGTCTAGGAATTTAACCCTGTCAACACAGTCTTCTTTACATGATTAACTGAAGAAAAATAGGTGCCCTTTAAAGATTTTTTTAAGAGTAGAAAACAAAAAGAAGTCAGAAAAAGCCAATCAGGACTGTAAGATAGATGCCTAATGATTTCCCATCAAAACGCTCACAAAATTGTGCTTCGCCTTCAGGATCATACTGGTAAAGCCACATTTCATCTCCTGTTATAATTCTTCAAAGAAATGCTTCAGGATCTTCATCGCACTTGTTCAAAATTTCTATTGAAAGCTCTGTTCTTATTTGCAGCTGATCTGGGTGCAATGGTTTTGGCGCCCATCAAGTGGAAAGTTTGCTCAACTTTAATTTTTCAGTCAGAACTGTGTAAGCTAAGCCAGTCAAGATATCTGTGGTGTTGGCTATTGTTTCTGCTGTTAGTCATCAGTCCTCTCCAATTAGGGCACAAACAAGTGTAACTTTTTCCTCGCAAATGGATATGGAGGGTCTGCTGCAGTGGGCTTCATCTTCAACATCATCTCATCCCGTCTTAAAACAAGTTATCCATTTGTGAACTGCTGGTTTCTTTGGAGTATTGTCCTCAATGCTTGAGCATTAGTGTCTCATACTAGATCCTGTTCAGATGTGTTATAACAAGTTAGTACGAGTTTATTTTGGTGCAAAAAAATCTTGAAATGCATGTATAGTTTTTTTCATAATATGCATTTTCTATGAACCTTTTGAAGACCCCTCATGCAGGGAATTGTTTAAAAGGTGTTGGAAAGCTAATAGAACAAACATTGGAGTTTGAGGTAACTCTAGGAGGCAGTCCCGACCCCTGGGGTGTGGTGTGGACAGACAGGTGTCCACTAGGAGCTCAGAAGAGGTACTGTTGGGCAGCTGGAGTTCCAACCACCAAAGGGGTGCTCCTAGCTCATGCACAAACCCCTGGGCCTGGGTGGGCTGGCATTGGGACCTCTAAGGGGACACGGCAATTCGGTGCTTGGACTCCTGAGGAGAGCACCACACGTTAGGTGCTCAGTCAGACCTCTAAAGAGGGCACTGCTCATCTGGTGCTTGAACTCCTGAGTGGGCTCCTTGAACAACTGGTACCCAGATCTCTGAGAGGGCACTGTCTGTCGAATCCTTGGGCTTTCGGGGAAGGGGGTGTATGCACCTCACAGTGGCACTCAGATCTCAGAATCAAAGCTTCTTGGGGCAGTTTTTCAAGTATGCTGAGGAAGCATTGCACATCTGGTGCTTAGACCTCTGAGGGAGTGCCTTGCAGCTGCTGCTTGGCATACCAAAAAATGCAGGAGCTGGAGTTGTCTGTTGCTCCTACAGCTACTGCTGCTGGAGGGATGCTTACAGGACCTGGGAACAGGATGAGTGTGCCTTGTCCCTTCCTCCTGCTCTCCAGCCTCCTGCCGACCTCTTCTCATTGTAGCTGCAAGGGAGTCCTGAAAATGCAGTTTACAAACTAAGCCTGATGTCACAGAGCCAAGGATAGAAGTAGGGGTTACAAAACAATAGGTAAGTAGCTACCTCAGCACAAAAAGAAAATGTGTCACCGGAGGGAAGGACAATGAGGATACTTCAAAATGTAGTGAAGGAGATACTTTTCAATCAAACAGAGATACTGCAGAAGTACCTAGATCCAGGCATAAGTTTTCTCAAATGACTTCAATTGAAGAAGACTGTATTTTTATTTTTATTAACAAAAGATTGGTATTTACTGCTAAGCTATTCAGAGCCTAAAACTTGGCTATACTAGGCAGTAAGTAACACCCTAATAAAATGAGACACTTAGAACAGGTACATTTTGCTGGAGAAATAAGGGAAACAAAAATCTTAGCAAGACCTACAGTGGGTAACCTTGGGAGTTTTCATCTATGATCTGTACCTTCTCCCATTGAATTTAGCTAAATAGAAGAGGCAGGGTGGGGCCAAGTTCACCATCAGTACAACTGTATCTTGTGGTTTTCCAGCCCTGACCAATCAGACGTAGCCTAGTCACTTCCCGTCACAGACCCCGAGTTTGTCTACAGCTCTCCTCAGACCCCTGGCCTAGCTCTACCTGTTGATTTGGACTTTCACTCTCCCTCCTTTGGTGCCTATAATGGTTAATTTTGTGCGTCAACTTGGCTAGGCTGAAGTGCCTAGTTTTTGGTCAGACACTAGTCTAGATATTACTGGGAAAGTATGTTTTAGATGTGATTAACATTTATAATGAGTAGACTTCAAGTGAAGCACATTATCCTCCCATAATGTGGGTGGGCCTCATCCAATCAGTTGAAGACCTTAAGAGAAAATAGACTGAGGTCTCCTGAAGAAGGGTTTCTGCCTCAAGACTGCAACATAAAAATCCTGTCTGAGTCTCAAGCCTGCTGGCCTGCCCTACAGATTTTAGATTTGCCAGCCCCCCAATTGCATGAGCTAATTCCTTAAACCTCTCTCTCTCTTACTTTTATATTATATATAAAAGTAAAAAAATGTGTGTGTGTGCACGCGCGTGTGTGTGTATGTATAACCAACAGGAGATATAGATAGATAGCTCTCCTATTGATTCTGTTTCTCTAAAGAACCCTGACTAATGCAGTCCTCATAAACCCCTCACTTCCCCCTGACCTACCCTCTCCCTTATTAATTCAAGTCATTTCTGGTTCCTGCAATTTTGAGTTTCCAATTTCAACTTTGAGCACAATTTTTGAGACAGCCCCTGCTGGGCTAAGTACACCGTCGACCTGATCTGTATACTCCCACACACTGACAAGGTCTGCAGCAGTCCTAGCCCTGCCTCCGGTCCCCTGAGTGTCTGGGGAGGAGGAGTCATCTGTTGTTATCTTTTGGCTACCTGTCACGGCACAATTTGCCCGGGGTCTTCACATTCTGTCTGGGATCCATTTTGTGGTTGCTGGCAGCCTCTTCCCTGGCCCACGCTGAGAGGCTGGGGCCCTGGTGGTCTGCTGGGAGAGTAAGTGGGGTTGCTGGCAGGAGTGGGCTGGGCACTCACAGGGAAACCAGGCAGAGCTGGAGTCAGGGCAACAATCTTCACCTGCTACCCCACTGCGTGCGCCAAGGTTTTAGGGATGAGCCTATCGTGAAAGAACGAACTGTGACTTTAATGCATGTATTTTTTTAACGTAAATCAAAAAGTGAAAGATTAAGTACTGTGCTCATGATGAAGCATCCAGCTGCTAAATCGTTTTTACTTTTCCCTAGAAAAGAAAACAAGCCTTGGGTGTTTTCAGACTGATTACAAAGGTTTTGCTCTGGATTTTATTGAAGCGGATGCTTTTGGCTGCTTTTTTTGTGGCTAAAAGCCATGCTCACCCAAATCACTCATATCTTTCTGTCACTCTAATTGCCCTACAATTCACTTTGAGAAGCTCTTAACAGCTTTTCTTTCTATTTTGCAGTATTGCAGAGAGAGGGGAGGCTGGTGTTCAAGCATGCAGCCTTCCCTGTGAGCGTCTCAGTGCCCAGACTGTGAAAGTTAAATATTTACTGAACCGCCTGTCTCCAAGGTCAGACAAGACCTTCATAAAACCAAATCCAGTGACCTTTTGTCTGTCCTTACTCTATTTGACCTCTTATAGCCATTCAAAAAAGCATTTACTGACGGTTCACCGGGTATCGGGTTCTACTTAGGCACCAGGGACAAAGAAATCAACAAGACACAGTTTCCGCTCCCAAATAGAGTGAGAGAAGAAGGAAGAGAAGAGTAAATATTAAAATACAATGTGATGATTCCACAAAAGCATGTGGATTAAAGGTAGGTGTGAGGGAGCACAGAGAAAGGCTGCCTTACTCAGGCTGGAATTTAAAGTGATGGCTTCCTGGAAAAGGTAGCAGGAAATAATTCATAAATCATAATTAAGAATTAGCTCAGTGGATGAGATAGAGAAAGGTGACCCAAAAGAAGAAATCATTTGTGTAAAAGTGGCAAGACATAGAGAGAATGAAGCATTCCAAAAACTACCAGAAAAATGACTGGAAGAAAACAGGCTTATCGGGAGTGGCTAGATGTGAGGCAGGATCGAGTGGGGGTGGCGTCTGAAGGACTTTAAGGGGCACTCTGACGGCAGCTTGCAGATGGATTGCTGTGATATTCGTCATGGGGGGAGCAGAGAGATCTTTTACTAAATTATTGGAATAGTCCATGTGAGCAATGATGAGAACCTGAACTAAGGCGTTTACAGTGGGGTTGGAAAGAGGGGCATGGAGAGGACTGGTAGTGGTTTGGATTGGAAGGTTTAGAAATGGGAAGGTGGGAAGCCAAGGTTGGGGATACTGGGGGAGAAAGGCGTCTAAGGCATCTGTGTGAAAATGGTCAGATCCTCCCGCCGTTAAATGAGATGGCACACAAGAGAAAAAAACATTAGCTGGTAGATAGGTTCAGCGTGTTGACTTTGAAGACCCTGCAGAACAACCACACACAAGGCTCTGGCTAGAATATAGATTTGGGGAATCAGGGCATGCTTAGCAATTGAAAGAATTAGTGTGGTTAAGGTCATTCAGTATGACGAATGAGAGGCACAGTGGCCTGCAAATGGAACTTTTAAAAGTAGCAACATTTCACCGAGGTACAATGGGTGATGAGTCTAAAAAATAGAGAAAGAAAAACCATGAGAAGAAAAACCAAGAAATGGCAATATCAGAGAAGCATTTACAATTTGTACCACCTAGGAAGGCTCTATGTAAAAGCTGGTAGAACATGGGTCATGAAGGTCATGATTTCTAATTTTACTGAGGTGCTTTGTTCTTTTGACTTCCTGAATATACTGTATTTCACATCAGGCATCCATCAGCTTATGCGAAGATTAAATTTGTTATACAAGAAATGTAAGAAAAGAACGAAGAGAAAGTCAATTTTTTACCCTACATTCAAACTGGACATGTAGCAAGATAATTAACCTTGTTCACTGGGATGTTATCTTGAGAAACAGTGTTTTACTTGTCTTTACTTCCTTCATCTTCTTCTTAGCAACTGAGGCTGGAGGACTTAGAATACAGGATTTAATAATGTGAAAGGATGTCTCGTACCCTACCAATAGCCAGGACAGCTCTATAGAAGAAGAGAAGACATAATGAAGAAAAAATAAAAGAATCATCTGGCTGTTTCTGGCCTAGGGGATAATGGGAAGAAAAGAGAGAAAGAGATTGGAAGTTGTCGACTTTATGTCTCCACTTTTCCCTCCTTCAGGGGCATATTTGTCACATATAATAAGTAAAGATTAAGTCAATGATAAAGATAAAAGCTGTAATCATCTACCCCTCATGAAAGACCCTGGAAAAAGAGCACCTTTCAAGTTGTCCCCTTCTCCCTACATAAAACACCCTGGAATGCAGCCATAGTTATTTGACTGCACAGAGTGTGCAAAAAAGGGAAGATTGCCTACCAAGCCTCCTCTGTGAGGTCGCGCTTTCCCAAACCTCCCAGTTCCTGCATGCGTGTAGCTGAGAGACAGCAGGCCTGCCGAGGCGCTGCTGGGCAGACAAGGTGACCTCACAGAGGAGGCTTGGTAGACACTGGGGTGGCGGGTTGGACCAGGCCAAGGTAGTCACTGAGGAGCAAGGGGAGGCCCAGTCAGCCAGGAGCCCTATTGGGAGAGAGCAAATAGAGTAGCATTAGCTGTACGTGGCCTGCCACAGGGTCAGCAGCACCTAGTCAGCCAAGTGATGCTGCCCCTGAGACCAGCTGACAGCAGCAAGCATATACCCCAGGACTAGCACAAGCCGGGGAGCCCCTTCCCCAAGACATCTTAGGGAAAGAAGCTGAAGCTGGAGAAGGCCGGCTGAGAGACTGAGCAAACCAATGCTCATCCCCAAAAGAAACCAAACAGCCCCTCATATCACACTGACCTCTGTTTATCACACCTGACACATTGAGTCTATTTGTTTTCCTGCTACTCCATAGATAAAAGCTCAAAAAAAAGAGGAGATTCATTATAAATAAAATGATAATTTTTTTTCTTCACATGAGAGTGCCAGGCACCGTTTGCAACACTGCCATATAGGTAAAAATGGGGAATAATATTTCCCAAAGCTTGTGCCACAGAACACTAATTCCTCAGGATGTTGACAGATGTTATACAGGAAAAATAAAAACACCATGGTCATTTAAATCAGGGAAATTGGTTTAAAAAATAAACAAAATGTAATGCACAATCTTCTGAGAGCATTTACTTTACTTATGAAAATTCTGAATGTTCAAGAGAATAAAATGAAATGCCTCATTTCCCAAATATGTTTGTCCACAGAGCTTCATTTTCATGGGCCATCTTTCAGAAACATTTCTGGAAGCATTGCTCACATTTAAAAATGGAGATACCTCTAAATCTTTGGAACAGTTGAGCCCTAGTCCACTCCTTCTCCTGTGCTGTGATTCATCAGTTGGCAACTCATGATATTGCCAAACAGGAGAGCACAGGGCTCTCCCTGGGCAAAATGTTGAAGCAGAAGCAGCTACCATTCCCCCTCCCACCACTGTGGGCACAATTCCTCCCCATCCTTGCCTCTTACTAAAACATCACAGATCTTTCATGTGTTCTAAACCACCTTGGCCACCTGTGGGTAGTGACAGTGGACCGGCCACACATTTGCCTTCTCTTTCTCTCAGGAACCAGAGGCACCGTAGTGTAGTGGGTGACAGTCTGCAGCTGGATTGCCTGGGTATGAGTGTGCCTCGACACTTCCTAGCAGCGTAATGATCTTGAGAAAGTTACTAACTCCTCTGACCCTAGTGTCCTTATCTTTAGAGTAGACAGAATGACAGTACTTATCTGTTGTATTGGGAACAGCTGTTCTCTATTCATATATATTAAATGAGCGTGCGTGCGTGCGTGTGTGTGTGTGTGTGTGTGTGTCAAGACATAGTGCGTGCCACATATATTTTAGCTATTTTTTTAGTTGACAAAATATTAACAAAGGCATAAAAATGGAATGAACTCACAATGCCAAAGACAATAAAAGGAGCCATCAATAAAGTGATTTCGGTAAATTTATGAAAGGTATAAAGCAAATAAAAGAATGCTACTAATAGAGCAGGGACCCACAAGCTAGGGTCAGGGTTGGCAGACGTTTCCTACAAAGGTCAGACAGTAAATATTTTAGGTTTTGTGGGCCAAGAGGCAAAATAGAGGATATTATTTAAGTCACTGTTGCAACTACTCAGTTCTGTCATTGTAGCACGAAAGCAGCCATAGACAATACATACATGAATGAATATGTCTACATTCCAATAAAACTTTACTTATGGACATCTTCATATAATTTTCATAGATCACAAAATACTATTTTCTGATGTTTTTCAAAATTCAATTTTAAAATATAAATATTAAAATGTAGCTCAAAATGTAAAACCATTCGATAGCTCTCAGGCTACACAAAAACAGGTGGCTGGCAAGGATTGGGCCATGGGCCACGGATTGCCAATTCCTGTCCCATAGCGTGTTAATGTAAGAAATATTTAAGGAGGTTCTAGGTTTACAAAGAGTACAGGCACTGCAGAAAGCAGAGAAAAGACAGGAGACTTAAAACAGGGAGATTCACTGAAAGTCTACAGATGAAACAATCATTCCCCTGACCCTCCCTAAACTCCTCCGAAAGGAAACTGACTTGAGAGATAAGAAACCCCAATCCTGTCCCTGTCGCTACCATTTATTAGGGAGCCCATGCACTCTTCATTACTTTCTGGATGTTTTATCTTTCCATATGTGATAAAAGGGTCTTCTCAGATTGGTTTCTTTCTTTTTTTTCATTTTAACATGTTCCTTCTTATTATCTATGCTAATGCCTGAGCAAGTGTCGTGTTTGCCTGACTTCTCCCTGTGCTACTTCCAGAGCTGCTGACATTCAGGCATCCCTGGAAGGACTTAAATCTCTGTCCCTGTCCACCCACCCCAGTTCTGCAGGGCTGGATTGCTGCTCAAACTAGAGCTCCTAGAGGCAGGAACCCATCAGGCACCCTGGGGGCTTTTTCTCCACTGTAGCTTTCCTCTTTACTCAGCCTTAGGTCCTATTTATTCTCTCTCCTTCTATGAAATCTCAGAGAATGTTACCAAGTTTTCAGAGATGCAGACATTCACATACAAGTGACATTGACAACTATATAGTACCGTATGATAATCTCTTAATATCAACATGTTCCCTTTTGAGCATTTCAGGAAATTCTACAAAGGGGTCAGAGAGAAATGTACTTTTTTCTTTTCTATAGCAGAGAAGGAACAGATTCCAAGAAAAAGAGGAAAGAGTGGGGCTGCAGATGAGGAAAGCTACCATTTTGGACAGGGAAGGGGCCCTCTCCCAGGAAAGGGTGGGCTAGGAGGGGTTCAAGGGCCCTGACCCTGGCAGCTATTCTTGGAAAAGAATCATTGCGCCACTGAGTGACATAGTGATCAGGTTAACTTCAGTTATGTTTAACTATGTTCTTACTTGTTGATAGATACTTTTATACACAGAGAGGAATGCTCAGAGCAATTTACACTCTGTCTAATATCCTCTTTATTAATTCTTAAACAATTAATTTTTTCTAAATATTTTGGAGCTTATTACGTAATTAATAAATCAAAAACAATTTATTAAATAAAGTTTCCCCCAAACATTTAGGCATTGATTGTAAAACTAATTAATTATACTCCTTACAAGTCTATAGTATATCAGATCCTAAAAACTCTTTAAACACCTTAAAAAGAATATAAACACAAATGTGATGCTTCTAGAATTGATTAGAATAAACAAAATGTAATGCACAATCTTCTGAGAGCATTTACTTTACTTATGAAAATTCTGAATGTTCAAGAGAATAAAATGAAATGCCTCATTTC
>NW_012136858.1:3371974-3377839 GCF_000956105.1 Propithecus coquereli | reverse complement strand
CTCCTTACAAGTCTATAGTATATCAGATCCTAAAAACTCTTTAAACACCTTAAAAAGAATATAAACACAAATGTGATGCTTCTAGAATTGATTAGTACTGGTATTAGAACACTATTAGATTCACTTGATCAAGGAATTCAAGAAAAAAAAGAAAACTGTTAGAAAAGCACTAATATCACAGATTTAAATATGTTTATGCCATTTTTATTTTATTAGACATTTTCTTTTTTCTTATCTAACTATAGATATACTGTTGTCCTGAGAGATAGGGTTACCTTCCCAACCAACTAGGATTGCAGATAGAGTTTGAAAATCCATGATTGGACCTAAAATCACACAGCTTGGGTCATCTTCCCAGTTGAAAAGGCTGCTTTTCATAGATAGAATTTCATTACATAATAAACTGTCCAGATTATCTCTAGTTTTGTTTTTGTCATCTAAATTTTTCCCCAAAAATGATGCTTATTCTGAATGTCTTATCATTATAGGACTTTGCATCTGTTTTTTTCTACGTACATTTTCTTTCTTTAACCCAATCATTGTCTGTTTGGTAACTGCTTGTTCTGAGTGAGACCTTGTCTGGTTCAGTTAAATCTAAAGATTTGGGCAGGTTTAAGACACTAAATTACAGCTTTACTGTGGATTTGGCCATTAAAGCAGACAAGATTTATCTAACATGTCTAGATGATCAGACAGAAGGTTAGGTTGAAACCACACTCAGAATATTTTTTAATCTCACCCAGCTTGTTCTACTGTAGCAATGTTTAGTTATTAAGTATAAGAGCCAAAACATTCATAAGAGTTGCCTTCTTTATCAGAGTCCTATTTAATTCAGCTGGGTGTCTCTCTGTGACTGAGATGCTAAGGGTAGTGTACGAGGACAAAAGGGAACTGTCGTGGACTTTTCCCTGAATCCCTACCTCTAGCCCTCTCTTCTCTCCCAGACCCAGTTCTGCACCTCCTACTGATTGCTGGAAACTTCTGCCTAGATGTCTATCTAACAACTCAATATGACCAAAACTAAACCTTCTTCCCCAATCCACTCATTATACTGCCTCAGTCATCCACTCAGTCACAAAAAAGCCCAGTCAAATGCTTCCTTTAACTTGTTATCCACATTTGTTAATTTGGTAATTAATTTATGGAAAAAGCCAGACTCTTCTAAGCAAACAGAAACTCCTCTATGTTAAACCAGCTCTGTTGAAAAAATTATTTTCCATCTTCTAATCTTCCATCTTTCCATTTTCCATCTTCTGATGAGATCTTGAGCAGATGCTTTCATCTTACAATCTCTTGGCGATAGGGTTTGGATGTTTGGCCCCTCCAAATCTCATGCTGAAGTTTGAAACGCAGTGTTGGGTGTGGGGCCTGGTGGGAAGCGTTTGGGTCATGGGGGCGGATACCTCATGAATGACTTGGTGCCCTCCCTGCAACAATGAGTGAGGTCTCACTTTACTAGTTCACGCAAAAGCTGGTTGTTTAGAGGAGCCTGGCACCACCTCCTCCCTCCCTTCTTCTCTTGCCATATGACGCACCTGCTCCCACTTCATCTTTCACCTTGTTTGGAAGCTCCCTGAAATCCTCATGAGAAGCAGATGCTGGCATGATGCTTCTTGTGTACTCTGCAGAACCATGAGCCCAATAGACATCTTCTTTTTGTAAATTACCCAACCTCAGGTATTTTCTTTATAGCAACGCAAAACAAACTGACATGGTTGGTAATTGTTCACTTACAGATTATGAAGAATCTAGAACCATCTAATAATCACATAACTTGTTCAGTCCAGTGAATAAATAAAACTCTGGACTCTAATCTAATATAAAATTTCTCCCCTTCTCCTCCTCTGTCCTGACTCAGGCTTGAGAGCAGGCAGTGGAGGCTGTTCAGTCTTGGCCTGCATTTCCCAGACTCCTTTGCTTCATGAGGAGCCACATGACAATGGAACATGGGGAGAGTGATGTTTGTCACTTTCCTGTCTGGACCACAAAAGTCACCCATACAACCCTCCACCGCGACTATCTTTCTCCATACACTGACTTGAAGCAAAAGATTCTGAGACCCTAGGAGAAGGTGAAACTCTGCAAAAGAAGAGCCTTTGTCCCTGAGTCACCGCAGGACGGCTGCCCATCAAACACACTCTCTGAACAAAGTGATCGAGAAATAAACCTCTACTTTATTTTACTACTGATAGTTCAGGGGCTGATTTAAAACTAGCATTACCTTAAATAACCTATTTTTCCTATGCCATTTTGTTGTCAGGAAGGACCATCCTAGGATAGCTGACTGTCAAAATTCTTAAAAGTCCAGCTCAATTGCCACTTCTTTCTCTGGTTACCCAGCAAAATTGTCTTTCCCTCTTAGAACATTAAATGTACTCTCCTTTTATCATTTTATAGCACTGATCCTCATTGTATTTAATAGTACTTCTGTTCATGCTTTGTCTCTACGGTAGAACGTATGCTTCCAGAAGACAAGGATCATATTTCTTTCACCCCTAGATGTCCAACAGTATCTAGCAGAGTGCCTTGAACACAGACACTATACACATATTGAATTACACAGGTAGTTTGTGTAGTACATCATTCACATCCCCTAAATTACCTCTGCAAGAGAGGGACATTGGGCTGTTCCTCCTGGGGCATAGTTTGTACATTGGAACCTGATTTACCATTTCTCGAACATTGCTCTGACTCTACCACCTTTTCTCTGTCCCTTTCTCCAATAAGCATACAGACAGCTTTCTTTCCCTAAAACTCCTCTTTAAAGCTAAATTTTTTCCATACGGAAGTTCCCACTTCTTACTGACACTTGGCTCAGGAAAAAAAATCATTTCTTAAGAAAAGATTCATTACAAAAACTCAGTAGGTTTCCCACACCTCCCACCTGGTCTGACAGGAAGGAATGGCAATGTCCATCCCTAGCCATGCTGTCCTCCAGCACTTCTCTTTTCACCCAGAGCACTGCCCCCCATACATGTAGAAAGTCAAGTTTTAGTCCCTAGTACTCCCATAGCCAGTTATTCTAACTTTGTTTCTTGCTTTACCCTAAGGAATGAACTTGTTCCCTCTCTACTCTTACCTCTTCTGAAGTCTGATGCTTACTTTAAATGTTTAAGTCATATTATCTATCTGATATATACCATTTTATGTAAACAAATTATCTTATATATATTGTCTCATTTAATCCTAATGACAATCATATGAAGAGTTATTCTTATCCTAAATCAATAAATTTTTAAAATTGAGGCTAAGAGAGGTTAAGAAACTTACCCTAGGTCACACACAGTTACTAAGTAATGGCATGAACTTAAAAATAAATGAATAAATGACTTCTCTTGTTCACCTCATTTTTCAGCTATTCGTCTTCATTGCTCTGCTCTTCCAGGAAAAATATCTGTGTCCCACACTTAAGTAGGTCCAGTGGAAGTGCTATCACCCATACAGGCAGAGCCAGGGTTCAGGGACAATTTGACCTAGGGGAACTGTTTCAACCATGCAATCTGACGAAAAATAGCCAAAAGCAGTGTCATAGAAAGCTAGAAATATGGCCAAGGAAATGCCGCCATACATAAAATTTCAAGGGATAGGAGAGAACAAAGGTAGGAAGATGAGCATCAAAGTTGACAGCAAGAAGAAGGTTCAAGGAAGCTACCACAGAGGGCAGTGAGCGAGTGCCTACAGCATTCCCTCTGTAGGCCGCTAGGAGGAGTACCGTGAGAGGAGTTAGCTGTGAGAGTTTTGATTTTTGGTTTGAAAACGTTAAACTTTTAAAATCCTGTGCATGCCTGGACACAAATTTTCAAATGTTTCCTAGAATTCTGAGCTCCTTTATGCTTTGGAGAAAAAAGTATAGATTCGTAGAGAAAAGGAGGTTAATCATTTATGTGGGGTCATATTACCTCATGTGCCTACTTTTGAAAAAAAGAAAAAGCACTGACATAAAATCTAAAGTTCTTCAGCTCAATTAATGGAATGAGATTTGGAGCAGAAGTTCATAATTAGGGTATCCAACATATTACTCTTACCTGCCTTTGAAGATCTTGGTAGAACAAGTTTAAGATAGACCCTGCATCTCTTTTCAGCCTCTACTTTTATCAATAGTATTTTAACTTTCCCTGTGTTTCACATTCAGATTCCTCAGAGAGAGCATGTCTTAGGCTCAGTTGATCACCATCATCTCCGCTGGACAGAACTCTGGGTTTGACCACCTCAAGGACCACTGCTCAGGCCATATTGGACCAACCTTGAATCAGACGTCTATTCTTCCTGTGTACCATGACAAGGTGTTTGGATTACATTGTATAGACCATGGTCACCTGCTCATTTTTGAAGATGATTTGTAGATTAAGAGTCTTTCCTCTAGGATTTTATAAGTATAATTGAAGAAGGGGGAAATTACCTTATTTAAACTTGAAAATAATTAAAGTTTATTATTTGAATATTCATTCATACTAACACGCTGAGAGTAAGACCAACATGAATTCATAAACTTCCTTTAGGTTTCTTTAAAGTTATTTAAATATTATTTTTTAAGAGCCTGCATATTTATGTATCTGCTTTTCATGTATCTGCTTTTCAAAGCTACCCAACTGAAAAGTCCTTGAAGACAAAAACCACATTTATTACTTTTTATCCCTAATGACATCTAAGAAGCTGTGCTCATCAAGGGTATTAAATAAATGTTGCTGAGTGACTGAGCCTAAGGACTCTGGGAGTTATTGAATAGTTGACTTTAACTGCTTCATTAGCTGTCTGTATCCACAGAGAGTTGAGATCAGCTGTTTAGAGTAATACACAAGAAAGCCTTTCTTCCTGTAATGTCAGTAAAAGATACTGAAATTAGAGCAATGGGGTCCTAAATGTGAGCCATAAAGGAAATTATTTTCATTCTTTGTGAGAAGACTTGGATGTTCCTTCTTTCTTCGCAATCTAATAAAACGTTTGTTAATTGGCCAATAGCATGTAATTGAAATTTTCTAGGCCGTAAACAAATTTTGTTTAAATTAAAGTGACCCAACCCCGTTTCTTAAGGTTCTAAAGAAAGGGAGAAAGTCAAGCAAACAAGGTGTTTTTTTGTTTTATGTCAGAGGCTTCCTCCTTTAAATGTGTCTTGCTTGTTTTCGAGATTTTGCTTTTTAGAAACATGACAGCTCAGTAGAAAGCATCTCAGGCTTGCAGCAAACTTTCCAGTCTTGGCGACTGAACAAACCTGGTCTACGACAATAGCTCTCTTAGGCCAAGCAGATATAAATATACATGCCTTGTCCTCAGAGTTTATATATCATTAAGAGTAATCTGAAATGTTTTATGTATAACATTTGAACTGCAAAGGCACATACATAAAAAATACTCTGTTTTAGGTAAAATGTTTGCTTGGTGACTACCTCCTGCTTAAAGAGGTATAGAGATTTTTCAGGCTAATTGAAATAGTGACTTTTCCCTCTTATTGAAGAAGATGATAATAGGTTTCTTCACCTGTCACCAGAAAAATAGCTAATTTGTCTTTAATCTCAGTATATCTGGGTTATCTCCATATGACATGAGTTTTAGTTTTTCAATGTGGAAATCAGTTATCCACACAAAAGTGGGATACAAAATTAGATATATTTTTTTTTAATCTGCCACGTTAGAAGGATCTTACCAAAAGTCTTCAGCTCAGAAGTGATGACCTCTCCTCATTACTCTTTAAGTTCTACTCACAAATAATACAAAGGAAGAAAAATTAAACATATCAAGGTACAAACTACAACCCTATGCAGGCAGCTACCTGTAGAAGCATTGTTAACTCTTCACCAATTACAATATGCCATGTCCTAAATGTATTAATATGATATTACACACTAGGTCATAAGCTTCTTTAAGCTA
>NW_012136858.1:3365401-3371924 GCF_000956105.1 Propithecus coquereli | reverse complement strand
TGTATAACATTTTAACTGCAAAGGCACATACATAAAAAATACTCTGTTTTAGGTAAAATGTTTGTTTGGTGACTACCTCCTGCTTAAAGAGGTATAGAGATTTTTCAGGCTAATTGAAATAGTGACTTTTCCCTCTTATTGAAGAAGATGATAATAGGTTTCTTCACCTGTCACCAGAAAAATAGCTAATTTGTCTTTAATCTCAGTATATCAGGGTTATCTCCATATGACATGAGTTTTAGTTTTTCAATGTGGAAATCAGTTATCCACACAAAAGTGGGATACAAAATTAGATATATTTTTTTTTAATCTGCCACGTTAGAAGGATCTTACCAAAAGTCTTCAGCTCAGAAGTGATGACCTCTCCTCATTACTCTTTAAGTTCTACTCACAAATAATACAAAGGAAGAAAAATTAAACATATCAAGGTACAAACTACAACCCTATGCAGGCAGCTACCTGTAGAAGCATTGTTAACTCTTCACCAATTACAATATGCCATGTCCTAAATGTATTAATATGATATTACACACTAGGTCATAAGCTTCTTTAAGCTACAATTTTATCCATGTTTTATAATTTTGCTCTTCATGGTAATCTCTCCTCTAACAATTAGCACAAAGCCTCATACACTGTCAGCACTACTTAGCAAATACCCCTCCAAATGCCATTACATGGAAAAAAACTAAGCCTCCAGTACAGGTATTTGTTTTGATACAGGAAGAGAAAGGGAAGATTTATCCCAGCATTCCACAAACCATGTTCCCACATATTCTACAGAAAAAAAAAATTGGTAGCCAACCAGATTTGGTAAAATCCATATGCTGGATTACCTTCTTGGAAATTCACAATATGCATAAACATACTGTAGGCTCCAAGGCATCTCATAGTGACAATACATGTTCATGTTGATTTAGGACATCATTTCCCAAGCATATTTAATGATAGAGCCCTTTGTAGAGGATATGTACTGACATTTAGAAGAACATCAGTTTCCTGTGGAGCAAAATCTGAGAAATCTTCAGCTGCCCAGTTTTGTTTTGTTTTGTTTTTTTCAGTTTGTCTAGTTTTTGTTGTTGTTGTTGTCGTTGTTGTTCTTCCCCAAAGGAAGTACTACTCATTCTCCTAAGGAGGATATAAGAAAGAGGAAAGTAGTATTTCCTTAGGTTAATAGATACTGACAGATGTGGAAAAATTAAGATAAATTAGAGGTCAGTTCTCTTCTCCTGAAGTTAACTGAAAAAGCATAAAATACATTGTAAAATACTAAACTATCTATACTAAGAGAAGTATAATAGTAAAAGCAAAACAAATAGGGGTAGGAAGAGACCCTTTTCTACCATGTACATAGAACAGTCGACTACAGAAAATTATGTCTGTGGGTTTGCAGATGGACGGAATAGCATTTGTCTCTGACCTAAATTGTCTGAACATCCTGCACACTTCAGAGCAGGACAGGCTGCACATAAGGTTTTTGTGACCTAATATTAGGGATTTAGGCCCAACTCTAATTCATCAACTGCTAAAATCTGGTCTAACTGAGATATTCAATTTCTTTTCAGATGGTATTGATGTGTGCTAACTATATCTCAGTCCTTGACAAAGAATAGCCAGCTTTCACCACAGAGAAAAAAAAATCAAAAACACTACAATTGGAATGATAGGTTAGAAAAATTGAGTCACCAAACTTTCAACTGCTGCATTAGACTTGTCAGCATGTTACATAGGGGTTTAATTTAGTAGCTTTGCAACATATGGGCAACAATATGGTCTCAGTGGTTCCCTGCAACTGGCGTGGCTGAGGAGGAGGGAGAAATAATTAGACATCTGACAGGCAAGTGGCTGCTCTCACAGCTCAGCCAAGGCTTTTGCAGAGGGCAGAGATATTTTTAAATCACAGTTCCATTGCAACCAAAGAAACTGTATGTTTTTCTTTCGCTGGTATATAGGCATTAGTTTGTTTCAGAGTTCGATGATAAAGAAGTGATGGAAGTCTTCTTTCCTAATTCTTCTCCTAATTCTTTCATCTAGTTTCCCATGGAAAAGTATGTATGCTGTATATGATATATGAAGTGGGATATTGGGAGGCAAAAGTATTAATGTTATTTTTATTCTCCTCTCCATGAGAATGCATGCATCCAAACAATTTGTTTTTAGTTGTCAGAATCTTTATTCTGCACATTAAATGAGGAGGGACCTAAGGATTCCATGTGAAGACAGCAAAACAGACCAGAGACATACACATGGGTGAGGGCTGGGACAACAAATGCTTTCCCCAGCCAGAGTGTAGACTGCCCAAGGCCACCGAATCTATCTTGATTCCCACCCACAACATCATCACTACCATGACCAACCAACCCAGGACTGGGTACCTTTTCATAAATATTGGCCAATGAATTGGTATTTATCCATTACGTAGACTCTGTATGCATGACCTCTGGAAAAAAGTACAGTAGAATCAAGCAGCCCACAGGAAAGTTTGATTTGTCTGAGATCAGACACTGTCTTGAAAGTAAACAGGATTTTCTTCAAAGAAACCACATATAAATTTCAATCAAATTTTACTTCTTTTGCTTTCTTTGTATAAACAAGTGTGTGTGCATTTATTTTCAAAGAAGAAAATATCTTGTCTAATGCCCATCTCCTGTTCTTATCCAGTGTTACAGATTGAATGTTTATGTTCCCTCAAAATTTGTAAGTTGAAGCCCTAACCCCCTCCCCAGTGTGATGGTGCTAGGAGGTGATGGCTTTGGGAATTACTTAGGTTTAGATGAAGTCATGAGAGTGAGGCCCTAATAAGAGAGACACCATGGAGCCTGCCCTCTCTTTCTCTACGCCATGTGGGGACACAGCAAGAAGGCTCCTTCTGCAAGCCAGAAGGCCCTCACCAGAATCTGGCCAGGCGGGCACCCTGATCTTGGATTTCCAGCCTCCAAAACTGTGAGAAAATAAATGCATGTTATTTAATCTACTCATTCCATGGTATTTCATGATGACAGCCTGAGCAGACTAACATCCAGTAAAATAATTAACAAAAAACATGATTGCGAATAGAGCCACCGGTCACAGGTGAAAGGACAGCAGCAACACAAGGTCAAATTCTCATAAAATCAGAATATATTTTCCTCTGACTCCTTTAGATGAGATGTTGTGGGAATTGTCAGAGCCAAACAAGGTAAGTCTGCTCTTGCCAGGGGCATAGGCGCTACTGCTGTGAAAGTTAAAAGTTCTGTGATAGGACACTAAACTTAGCCACTGAGGTTGAAGTTGATCAGGTAGGTATCCAACAGCAACCCTAGGGGACAGGCACACACCAACAACTTTTGCAGACTCAGATTTTTAATGCAATTTCCCGGCTCAATGGAACTTAGTGCTATGGATTTAAAAGTCCAATCAACTCTCAAGCTTCTATTTTCACATAGGAAATGAGAGGCCATTATCATCTAATACTTCCTAAAGCATTCTACTTGTCCTTATAAATGTGCTCTGCAGAGGGGTATTGTGTTAGGTTCTTCAGAAAAATGGAACCAGTAGGAACTAGATATAGATATAGATGATGATAGATATAGATATAGACATAGATATAGACATAGAGAGAGAGAGAGATTTTGATTTATTTTAAGGAACTGATTCATGTGACTGTGGAGACTGGCAAGTCCAAAACAGGTTGGTAGACTGGAAATTTAGGTAAGAATTGATGTTGCAGTCTTGAGTCCAAAATCTGCAGGGCAGCAGGATGGAAACTCAGGCAAGGTTTCTATGTTGCAATCTTAAGGCAGAATTTCTTCTTCTTCTTCTTTCTTCTTCTTCTTCTTCCTCAATCTCTGCTCTTAAGGCCTTCAACTGATTAGATGAGGCCCATCCACATTGTGGGAACATTTACTCCAAGTCTACTGACTGTGTTAATCACATCTAAAACATACCTCCACAGCAATATTCAGACCAGAGTTTGACCAAACGACTGGGCTCTATAGCCTAGTCGAGTTAACACACAAAATTAACCATCACAAGCATAAAATGGAAAGTGAAGAAGATAATAAACTTCCAAATTCTTCAAATTATCCTTCTGTCCTCATCAGTTAATTTTCTTAGAAATAGATTTTATTCATTATCTCATTAAATAGCTCCTTGAGTCAAAAGTGATCTGTTATGATCTATTATGTCCAAAGGGATGCCTTGCATTTTTACTAAAGTCAAGGCTGCAAGTGCAAGATGAGTTATCTAGGATCATGAAATAAACATGGTCAGCTCTAAACCAGGAGATGTCAAAAGATAGTCCCCTAAGGCAAAGCTGCACTTTAAAAACGGTCTGCTCATGAAGACTGGCTGGGATGCTGCTTGTCTGTTCAGCATTTTAGCCTCAGGAGCTAGCCCTGTGCCTGGCACACAGTCGGTGCTCCAAAATACGCAAATGAATCAAGGAGGTAAAAGAGGTTAACATTACTGAAAGTGTTTCCTGCCTTGAGACAGCACAGCTCAGTAGAGGACTGTTTTGCTTGTTTGTTAATTTTTTCTAGTATTCCATTACAAAGTCTATAATTACCTCTGCAAATTCAACAAGGCACAGTTTACTGTAACTCTATTCAGTAAGTGAGGTTTCTTAGGTATTTTGGACCTATTAACTTTCATCCCATGTTGCCTTGTTCAGAATTCAGTAAGCATTTTTATTCGCTGTGTGACCTTGGGCAATAATAATAATAGCTAACACTTATTTTCAGCATTTACCAAATGTCTGGTACTACTCTTAATGCCTGTATTTACCCAGTATATTCTCATAGTGAGGGTTCTATTGTTAGCCATCCTTTTAGAGGTGTGGAAACTATAGCACAGAAAATTTCAGGGACTTGCTAAAAGTCAGGCTAGTAGTTTGTGGCTATGTTGGAATTTGAACTCAAACATTCTGGTTCCAGACACATCTTTACTGCAAGTAACTTAACTGCTCAGAGTCTCACTGTGCTCATTTACAAAAGGAAGATAAAAGTTCCTCCCCTGCAGAATTGCTTTAGGATTGGGACCAATTTATATAAGGCTCATACCACAGTGCCTGGTAGACAGTCCAAGGATTCTGACTAAATGGCAGCAGTGTTGATAGGAACAATAACAGGAGTAGTGGTAGTTGTTGCTGTTGTCATTGTCTTCATTGTCATGGCTGAAATAGATTCCCGCTACAACCAACCATCTTGCAATAGTTATGTAATAAAATTCAATAGGGAATGCACCTATCTCTACAGCATGGTTCATAACATAAATAATAAAACACACACTAATAAATGTGAATTCAGGGATACAGAGGAATTATGTCCAAATTGCTTGTCATGCCACCACCCACTTTAACATGAAATTTTAAACTAAATCTGCAGGAAAAGTGTGGTAGACTAAAGATGACAACAAATTCTTTGCTACTTCTCTTATTGAAGGGTGAGTCATAATTTCCCTCTCCCTGAATCTGAGCTGGCCTTAATGAGTTGCTTGAATGATTGAATGTGATAGAATTGACATTTGGAAATTCTAAGGCTAGGTATGGAAGACTTCCAGCTTCTGCCTGGGTCACTTGGAATACCTGCCCTTGGAGCCCTGACCCCAGGTAAGAGGTGTAACTACTCTGAGTCACTAAGGCCAGGCTTCCAGCCACGCCTATCAAAATGGCAGACACATAAGAAAAGCCATCTTGGGCTCACCAGACCAGCCCATCTTCAGCTGAATACCAACAAGTGACCTCCATCAGTGTCACATGAAACAGACAAATCAACTGAATTCCCAAATTCCTGATATAATAAAACAGTTGTTTGAAGCCACTAAGTTTGGGGGGCAGTTTGTTAAATAGTTTGTTAACTGGACAAAAAGAATTCCAAAAAATACCAAGTGAGAAATCGCACAGCACTGTGCCCTGGGAGAGAACACCGTTGGATTCAGCTGCCAGTCAATGAAATCCACATGAATAATGTTGAGTGGGCAGCTCTAGTCAGAGCAGAATATTTTTATTGGGAAAAAAATGTATCAGTAGTTAGTAGGAATAGAATATGTGATGTCAATGAATTCAAGGTAATCCTTACACGTCACCAAGACCTCTGAAGATAAAAATAAGAGGGCAGAAACTACACAATGTTTCTATCTCTCTCTCTCTCTCCCCACTCCCCTTTCCCTTCCGTCTCTCTATTTCTTCTTTCATCTTTTGCCCCAGGAAGTTGAGAGATTTGGTGTACTAAGAAAACCTTTCCTGGATGTTGTCATACAGATATTTCAAGTAACCCTAATTTCCAGTATTCTTAAATAGCCCCACAACAAGGAAAAAAGGCAGCTGAAACTATCCAAGGGAAAGAAACTGATGAGAACTTTATTGCATGACATTGTATGGTTAACATTTCATTCCAGAGAATTCCTGTCTACAGAAATTTTCTGCTGTTGTATCTAGCTGTTCCTGAAGAGCACTATTAGGTTGCATCCCAAGGTTAAAAACAAGTGAAGCAAAAGGAAAATAAGACATTTCTCTACAATCTAATATCAAATTATACATAATTTCCTA
>NW_012136858.1:3341914-3364191 GCF_000956105.1 Propithecus coquereli | reverse complement strand
CTCTAGCCTGGGCAACAAAGCAAGACTCTGTCTCAAAAAAAAAAAAAAAAACACTCTATATTAATAGAAATATTTTGCTAACAAAATAAATGAGGAGAAGTAGAAAATGAGATATTTATGCCGTAATCACTAATGGAAGAAAGAGAAATGAGCTATGAGTTACAGTCTACTAAATATCCACAGAGACGTCCAGAAAAAGTGTGACCTATATATTATTATGATTTCTGCAACCACTTTATATGATTGAATTTGGACTTCCAAATTAACATGTTGATAAGTTTTACATGGTGACAGAAGCCTGATAAGCTTCTTCCTAACTTACTAATAAAATACCCTTGAAAACATACAAAAATGTGAATGATAACCTTGTAACCCAATGATGAAAGGAGGTTTTAGAAAATCCTGGTAAAATTTCCACAGAATGCATCCTCAGTTAAGACAGAGAAGTACATTACTGAACCACATGCTCTCAATCCTCTGAAATAGAAGGAAATCAATACTGAAGACAAAAGTAAGGAGCCCAAAAGAAAGACAAAAGGAAGAAGACAATAAGAGAAGATACTACATGTGGAAGATAAAGGGCAAAGAGCCAGCTAAGTGTGTTGAACCATCCTTGCATCCCTGGGATGAAGCCCACTTGGTCATGGTGAATTATTTTTTGGATATGCTGTTAAATTCAGTTTGCTAGTATTTTATTGAGGACTTCTGCATCTATATTCATAAGGGATATTAATCTGTAGTTTTCTTTATTTGCCGTGTCCTTTTCTGGCTTTGGTATCAAGGTGATACTGGCTTCATAGAGTGAGTTGGGGAGGATCCCCTCCTTCTCAGTGTTATGGAATAATTTCTGCAGTAAGAGTACCAGCTCTTCTTTGAAGGTCTGTAAAAATTCGGCTGTGAATCCATCAGTCCAGGGCTTTTTTGTTGTTGTTGGAAGATTCTTTATTACTCCTTTGATCTCACTGCTCATTATTGGTCTGTTCAGGAGTTCTATTTCTTCCTGATTGAGTCTTGGGAGGTTGCATGTTTCTGGAAATTTATCCATTTCCTCTACATTTACAATTAATAGCTTATGTGCATAGAGATTTTCATAGTATTTACAGATGATATTTTGTATTTCTGTGGTACCAGTTGTAATATCTCCTTTCTCATTTCTGATTGAGCTTATTTGGGTTCTTTCTCTTTTATTCCCGGTTAGGCTAGCAAGAGGTATACCAATTTTGTTTATCTTTTCAAAGAACCATTTTTTTGTTTCGTTGATCCTTTCTATTGTTTTTTTATTTTCCATTTCATTTAGTTTTGCTCTAACCTTAGTTATTTCTTTTTTTCTGCTGGCTTTGGGTTTGGTTTGCTTCTCTTTTTCTAGTTCCTCGACATGTGTCATTAGATTATTAATTTGTGATCTTTTTGTCTTTTTGATGTAGGAATTAATGAGATATCACCTTGCCCCAGTTAGAATGGCTTTTATTAAAAAGTCCAAAAGCAATAGATGTTAGCATGGATGCAGAGAGAAAGGAATGCTTATAACACTGTTGGTGGGAGTACAAATTAGTACAACCTCTACGGGAAACAGTATGGAGATACCTCAAAGAACTAAAAGTAGACCTACAATTTGATCCAGCAATTTCACTACTGGGTATCTACCCAAAGGAAAAGAAATCATTTTATCAAAAAAATGCCTGCACTCAAATTTTTATTGCAACACAATTCACAATTGCAAAGATCTGGAATCAACCCAAGTGTCCATTGATTCATGTGTGGATTAACAAAATGTGGTATATGTATACCATGGAGTACTACTGAGCCATATAAAAGGATGAATTAATGCCTTTGGCAACAATTTGGATGGAACTAGAGACCATTATCATAAGTGAAATATCTCAAGAATGGAAAAACAAAAACCACATGTACTCTCTATTAAACTGAAACTAGCTGATGGGCACACATGTGCACAGAGGGAAGTAAAACTCATTGGAAATCAAGCAGGGGGCAGTCGGGAAGAGGGAAGGAACACAAACCTACTGAACAGGTATAGTGAACATTATTCAGGTGATGGGCACACTTATAGCCATGACTCAAGCACTACGAAAGCAACCCATGTAACAAAAACATGTGTACCCCCTTAATATAATATTTTGAAATTAAAAAATTAAAAAAGAGCCAGCTAAGAATTATAAATGTTTCAATAAAAGAAAATAATAATAATCGAATAGAAGAAAACATCTCAGTTGAAAAAATACCTGAGTCTATGTATTCTTAGAGTCCTAGAAAATAACAAAATGCAATGCCAAAATAAATATATATACATGCTTGCAACATTTTATAATTTCAAAGATAAAGAAAAGGGAACAAGGCTGGGGGCAGTGGCTCACGCCTATAATCCTAGCACTCTGGGAGGCCGAGGTGGGAGGATTGCTTGAGCTCAGGAATTCAAGACCAGCCTGAGCAAGAGCAAGACCCCGTCTCTACTACAAAGAAATTAGCCAAACAACGAAAAACAGAAAAAATTATCCAGGTATGGTGGCGCATGCCTGTAGTCCCAGCTACTCGGGAGGCTGAGGCAGGAGGATCACTTGAGTCCAGGGATGGGACTCAAGGTTGCTGTGAGCTAGGCTGATGCCACGGCACTCTAGCCCAAGCAACAAAGGGAGACTCTGTCTCAAAAAAAAAAAAAAAAAGAAAGAAAAGGGAACACTAATCATCTGTAGAAAATATCTGGCCTCACATTTCTCTTCAACCCTAGACACACCAGAAAACAGCAGAACAATCAAAGTCTACTGAATGCTGAGGTAAAACAGCTAAATAGCTGTGACCTAGGAATTTCATATTCAACAAAGTAATGATTCATTTGTGAGAGCAACAGAAAGACTTTCTCTAATAAGGGCCAAAAAATATACTACTGAAGTATGTCCTTTTTTAAATTTTAAAGACAAGACTCCCAAGCTACTTGTTTAAATAAGAAATCTGCAGGGCACAGTGGCTCACGCCTGTAATCCTAGCACTCTGGGAGCTGGAGGCGGGTGGGTCGTTTAAGTTCAGGAGTTCGAGACCAGCCTGACCAAGAGCAAGACCCTGTCTCTACTAAAAATAGAAAGAAAATTAGCTGGACAACTAAAAATATAGAGAGAAAAAATTACCCGGGCATGGTGGAACATGCCTGTAGACCCAGCTACTTGGGAGGCTGAGGCAGAAGGATTGCTTGAGCCCAGGAGTTTGAGGTTGCTGTGAGCTAGGCTGATGCCATGACCCTCTAGCCCAGGCGAGAGTGAGATTCTGTCTTAAAAAAAAAAAAAAAAAGAAAAGAAATCTGCAGAAGAATTTTGTGTTACTTCAAGCATATGAAATAAAAAGGAAATACCAATGATCTCCTTCAGATTTCATGGGATTCACAGTTTTATAACTTTTAGAAAAAAAGTGATGCTTACATTAAAATTATTACCAAGGGAACACATTATTAAGTAAAACAGCCAAAGTTACTAACCTTACGGAGATTAAGGATACTGTCAAAGTATTTAGCAACAATCTCTAAAAACCAGGTATTTTATAAAAATCCTTATCTAGAATTAATATAAGCAAGAATAGTTTCTTTCTCCGCAAGTGCAGGGAAAGAGGAAACAAACATTTCCTTCTTATTCTGAAGTATCTTCTTTCACTCATGATTAGAAGGCCAAGACTAGCACTGGGATTTCATCAGCTAACACTGGCAGAAAAAGAGGCAGGCATGGGAACCTCCAAGCATATAATATGAAAAGGAAAGAACAAAATATCATTATATGAATCAGAATATGGAACATGTAATGCTTTGCATCTACACTTTCCCAAGAAGACTAGTAAGAGATTTACTCTCTGAAGAATGAGTCATCTAGTGTGGACTGTCAGTTCATATTGGTTCACTATAATCCTGGCTTTCAGGGTTATACATATACATATATATTCTGAGTATAAATTCTGAATATAAAATCTAATAAATTTGCTTATTAAATTACTCTCAAGCACCCTATGCTACTTGATTATAAATCCCTGGGGTATTTTTGCATGGTCAAGCTTGAGCTCCATTGATAAGAGCATGTTATTGTGGCATAGTTGAGAATCCTGGGTCATTCAACTAACCTACCTAAAAGCAAGAATGGAATAGATACTGTTATAGATAGTATTAGTTATTTATTGCTGAATAACAATATTGCCACAAATTTAGCAGCTAAAATAACACACGTTTATTATCTTACAATTTTGTCCAAATGTCTAGGGGAGAGGGTCACTAGGGATCCAAAAATATTTATTGTTTTGAGCATATGAATAGGTGTCAACAAACAACAACTGAGCACTTATTATTTGCAATGCACTATATCATACCCTGGAGAAACCTAAGATGAATAAACCATAGTCCACGCTCTCAGAGAGCTGACACTGTAGCAGAAGAGAAAAGGAGATATATTTACAATGTAGAATGCAATAAAATTTATAATAGAAACTTTTTTTTAAAAGTTCTTGGAGCATAGAGGATGGGAAAGTTATGAAATACTGGAGTTATAAGTAGGTAGTCATTTCCAAAGAATGGACTGCGGAATGGTCACAAGGAATGGGAAAGGACAAAGGACAAATATGCGAGCAAGCAGGCCCAGGACAGCACACCTCACATCTGAACCTCAAAGAAGGGCTGTGAAAACACCAAATATTGAAGAGAACGTGAAGCAACCCGTATTCTCATACATTGCCGATGGGAGAAAACAATGATGCAACCACTTTGAAAAACTGGAAGTTTTACATTTCAAAAAACTGAAATGTGCATCAACCCTATGACCCAGAAGTTCTACTCCTAGGTATTTATCAAAGGAAAATGAAATCACATGTCAAGAAAAAGCTTGTACAAGAAGCTTCATGGCAGCGTTATGTATTAATATAATGGCTAAAGAACGGAAACAACCCTGACGTCCATCAACAGGAGAATGGATAAATAAAATGTGGTATATTTATACAATGGAATGCTAGTCAACAAAAAGGAAGCAAGTACTGATTTACGTGTATACACACACACACACACACGCGCGCGCGCGCGTACAACAAGGATGAATCTCAAAAATATCATGCTAAGTGAAAGAGAAGAGTTCACTTAAGATCTGAGCATTTCATTGCATGTAAGTTATATCTTATATCTATCAGGTTCCAATTAGGAGACAGAACCACACAGTAATTTGAACAGGAGAAGTTTAATATAAAAAATTATTAACTATAATAGAGGTTTACCTACTAATGGGAAAAGAAAACTTTAGAGGATAAATAAATGGAAGACATATGCAGCAACCGATACTTCTAGTGCTCAGGCACAGAGCCTAAAGATGAAATAAATACAGAAGAGGCCCCCAGAGCTGAGATCCAGACTAGCAATAGAGAGGACATAACAGTAGCTCCTGGATGGTGGAGAAGTTCATGGAGATGCCATGCTGGTGGAACTTGCTGAGAAGCCTCCCTCTGGGATGCTGGAGGAAGCCCCAGCAAGAAGACATTGTACTTTAGAACTCACTGCAAAGCCTCCTGCAGAGATGGTGAGCTGGGAAGCCACCCTCTTGGGTGCTGGGTGGAGCTGCCCACAGAGAGATGCCATTCCAAAGAATTGCAGAACTCACTTGGAAACTGCCCAGAAGGGTGGTCCAATAAGAAAGCAGTCCTCTAGGGTGCTGGGAATGCTGCCCGTGAGGAAGCAAGCACCAGCCAATTGTCTTGTGTGCTCATGGATGTCATGCACTGCAGAAGCAATCGGACAGAGCACAGTAGCAGCCAGAAGAAAAGCCCTTTCCCTCTCGAGCATCCCTCCAGTGCCATCCAGTGACAAAACTTAATATTGTGCCAGCTGGTAAAGGGGAAAATGCTCCGGTATCTAAAGCATGGCAATGAAGGGTGGATCTAAAACTGACAGGCAACAAATAGATAACTGATATATGCCTCAGTAAAATGAAGAAGAAGAAGAGAAGGAGGGAAGGGGAGGTGAATGAGGTGAAGAGAAGAAAGTGAATGAGGCCTGTGGAATAGAAGGCATTACGGGGGCTAAGAGACTTAAATGGAATAGATATAACTGATTAAACCAGAACAATAAATAACAGCTGGTAGACAATGCTCAGGATACACTAGGCACTGTGTTATTTTATTTAGTACAATATTTCTAGAAGTTAGTTATTATTCTTATTTTTTCTTCTGTTTTATTTCAAAATATTAAGGGGGTACAAATGTTCTAGGTTACATGGATCACTTTTGTAATGCTTGAGTCCCAGCTATAGGTGTGCCCATCACCCAAATAGTGTTCATAAAACCAATTAGGTTGGTTTTCCCCCCTCCTCTCCTCCCACCTCCCCACTGGTTGATTTCCACTGAGTTTTACTTCCCTTTGTGCATATATGTGCTCATCGGTTAGTTCCAATTTAATAGTGAGTACATGGTGGTGTTTGTTTTTCCATTCTTGAGATACTTCACTTAGGAGAATGGTCTCCAGTTCCAAGCAGATTGTGGCAAAAGATATTAATTCATTTTTTTATGGATGAATAGAACTCCATGGTATAGATATATCACATTTTATTAATCCGCTCATGAATTGATGGGCACTTGAGTAGATTCCAGATCTCTGCAAGTGTGAATTGTGCTGCAATCAACATTCAAGTGCGGTGTCTTTTTGATGAAAAGTCATCTTTTCCTTTGGGTAAATACCCAATAGTGGGACTGCTGGATCGAATGGTAGGTCTACATTTATTTCTTTGAGGAATCTTCATACTGTTTTCCATAAAGGTTGTACTAATTTGTAGTCCCACCAACAGTGTATAAGTGTTCCTTTCTCTCTGCATCCACACCAGCATCTATAGTTTTTTGGCTTTTTAATAATGGCCATTCTGATAGGGGTAAGGTGGTATCTCATTGCAGTTTTTATTTGCATTTCCCTGGTGATTAGTGATGTTGAGCATTTTTTCATATGTTGGACATTTGTCTCACTTCTTTTGAAAAACTTATGTTCATGTCTTTTGCCCACTTTTTAATGAAGTTCTTTTTTTTCTTGTTGATTTGTTTGAATTATAATAATGTTGTTTGAGTTCTTAGTAGATTCTAGATATTAGTTTTTTGTTGGATGGATAGTTTGCAAATATTTTCTCCCATTCTGTAGGTTATCTATATATTCTGCTGATTATTTCCTTTGCTGTGCAGAAGGTTTTTAATTTAATTAAGTCACATTTATTTATTTTTGTTGTTGCTGTATTTGCCTTTGGGGTCTTAGTCATAAATTCTTTGCCTAGGCTGATGTTTAGAAGAATTTTTCCTACATTTTCTTCTAGAATTTTTATTGTTTCATGCCTTACATTTAAGCCTTTTATACATCTTGAATTAATTTTTGTATATGGCAAGGGATAGGAGTCCTGTTTCATTATTCCGCATATGGCTACCCAATTTTCCCAGTATCATTTATTGAATAGGGCATACTTTCCCTAGAGTATATTGTCTGCTTTGTCAAGGATCAATTGGTCATAACTACATGGTTTTATTTCGTGGGTTCTCTATTCTTTTCCATTGGTCTATATCTCTGCTTTTATACCAGTATCATGCTGTTCTGGTTATTACAACCTTGTAATACAATTTAAAGTCAGGTAATGTGATGCCTTCAGATTTGTTCTCTTTGGCAATTTCCCTTTGGTTGAGGTCTGTTGCTGTGGATCTATCGTGATCCTTTGCGGGTGTTGAGCTAGCTTGTTATATCATGTTGCCAGAATTCTTTTGCTGGTTTCTTCTCATCTGAAACATCTTCTCTCAGCTCAGGGCTGATAGGTTTGCAGTGCACCTGTTCTCCTTTGGAGGGAACTCTCCTACTTAGTGAGAAAGAGAAGAGGTCCCTATGTAGCACTTTTGTGTCCTACTCCAGAGGATTGATCCGGCAGGACAGAAACCAATGCACTGACAGCCTGTAATACAGCTGTTCTCCTATGTTGTCCCATTCCCCTGTGGTTGTCACAGTCCATGCCAGCACTGGGGGATATTCATTCAGATTAGTGAGTTGTTCCCCAGGCCACTGTTGGAATCTCTTGCCGCGGGCTAGGCAAGTCCCTCTCCATGGAGGTAGGCGGCGTGACCTTGGCTAGCACCTGGGCAGGTCACAGTATCTTGACAGGCACCTGTATGGGTTGCAGAACCTTGGCCAGCACCTAGGTGTGCTATATTTTGATAATATTAGTGCAGAGCAGGAAAGAGCAATTTGCCCATTCACCCAAGACTAACATCAGGCATGAATTGAATTAATTGCCTCTCTAGACAGGAAAAGAAAATAAGCTTATTTTTTTTTAAGTCTACTTTAAAGCAGCTTTTCCAACAAACACACATTGCCTTTGTTCCAAGAACAAGAGCCAGAACTCAGCCTAATAGTCCCTGGATGTTATAATTTTGATATTTGATGTACTTCTACACATGCAAGCCATGTGCCATACCTTCCTAATAAGGCAAATAGTGAATAACATCAATTACATCACTACTTTTTCTCTTGTAAAGTTAACTCATATTAATAATGGTTATCTCATTAGAGTTACCATTCTCATTACCTGATACCATTCAATACCTATTCTGAGTGCCAGAGGTGGGGGGGGTTGTATTGTGTAATCATCAATTACCCTTGAGTACATCGTGATCAGAACTAAAATTGGTTTTGGTAGACAAATCTATGTTTAGGCCCAGGTAACTGGATATTTCCAAGAAGTAGGTAGCAGAACTTTTGAAATAACCATGATTTTAAGAATTATTTCACCATTATTTCACCATTTTTTAAAGGACTGTAGCACTTTTCACCATCATTTTAAGATGATTTGTTTCATCAGCTCAGAGCCTAAAATGGTTTTGGCAGACAAATCTATGTTGAGGCCCAGCTAACTGGATATTTCCAAGAAATTGGTACTAGAGCCTTTAAAATAACCATTATTTTAAGAATTGTTTCAGCATTGTTTCACCATTATTTTAAGAATGGTAGCACTTTTCACCATTATTTTAAGAATATTTTGGTGTGGATTACACCTCCATTTGGGTAACACCTTTTACTTTGCCCTCTGGAGCCTACAAGTTCACTGTTCAGTAATAGGTGTAGAAGCATTGAGAGGTATCGGGGAAAGCTCCTGATGAGGATAATCAGTCCACTGCAAATCCATCAGTAGAGGCAGGGAGAGTCTAATATTCTCAGGTAGGAGAAGAAGGGCTGCTCCCACTGACAAAGCAAATGCAGCATAATTTGGAGGTTGAAGATCCCCAGCTTCATCAATATTTATCCATATTTTCTTACCCCAATTTTCATGGTCCCACTCCTTCCCAATCCATGTTCTAACATTAATGCAAAAGACCTTGAGAGATTAGAAACTCAATTTATCCTGTCATTCAGCCCCTTCTGAGCTTAGACTTTGGGTTTTATTTTCAGAAATCGCAGTCCTACAGCTATAGGAGATAAGTGTGTTTTTAGCACAGATATAGAAGCATTCTGGGAATTTGAAGCCCTGAGCTCATTATTTTTTTCTACTTCTACTCTAGTCCAGGTAGAAGCAACTATCCAGTCCCATTACACATTTTGCTCTTATTAAAATGTTCTATGTCAGGAAATGATGACTTGCCTAAGGACTGATCTTCTATAGGCATTTCATTACACTTATCTACAGGTGGTGATTTAAGTAGTGTTTTGCCTCTGCATGCTATGAACTACCAGCATTGCCTTTACCCCTGGAAACAGGATTGTTATGCCTCTAAATCTAATCAAAACAGAGAACCAATTTCAGAGGATCCAGAACCAATTCATAGAGCCCAGAACCAATTCAGAGAGCCCTTCCTTAAGGTTCTATTCCTCTGGAACCACTCCCTGTACTAAAATCTATGTCAGTTAAGATTTGGTCAAGATTTATTACAGAACTTTGATCTTAAGCAATTGCAAGAGGTAAACAGTCTACATAAGGCAGCTGTTTCTACATCTGGTGCCCAGCTAGAAGTTAGCAAAGCAAGTAATCTGGAAGAAAAAACACATACAGGAGAGCAAGAACTAACAGAAACCCAAAAGAATGAGCTGGACACCGAAGGATGAACTGGTGCCCCCATCTGTCTCTCACCAGCTCCAGGTCTCCAACTTGGATCATATACGTGACCTTGAGGGGAAGCTAGTGCCCTTCACCACACACACGCACACACACACAAACACACACACAGAGCTTGATATTCAGAGAAGCTTAGGGAAGATTCTGTCAGGAGCAAAAAGGAGCTACAAGTTGCCCCGCACCCAGGTGAGCCAGCAGAGCAGCCAGCAGCAAACATGTGGGAACCGCAACAGTGCCTAAGCATACACCAACCTTCTGGATGTAAACATGGCCACTGCTTTACTTCTGCTTTTCAACTCTCATGGAAATGTTGCATGTGGTCAGCCCTAATCTGAAACTGTAGAGAGAAGGGAATTTTGGGAAATACAGCTGACTAAATTGACACAACACCAAATCGCTGCCCCTCCTCTCTGACATTGCACTCCACTCCAGTCACACCAGCATCTTTCTGTTCTTATTACAGAATGCTTAACAACTCACAAAGCCTTTGCGCTTGCTGCTCCTTCTGCCTGAAGTATTCTTTCCCCAGATACTTGCATACCTAGCTGCTTCTCGTCATCCATTTCTCCACTTTCATATCACCTTGTTCCCCTATATAAAATATTTCTTGTTCCTGCTTGCTCTCTGTAGTAAACATTTTTAGTTGCTTGGCCACCATCAATTTCCTCCTCCTTTTTCCCTTACCTATACGAGACGGATCTCTTTCCAGGTACCCTTTCTCATGCAGCCCCTCTCTCCCTGTTCTGGGAATCTGGGAATGGGCCCTGACTGGCTTAAATTAATCAGAAGATTTTATTCCCAGCTTTAGTCACTGCTACAGGCATGAGTATGAGACCTAAGCTAATGAATGAATCTAGTACCATTTACTAGAATGCTATGATGGACGCCATGCTGAATATAAACAAAGGGGCATGGGCTCTGACTGCTGATAGATATCCTCCAATCCTAAAAATACCCAGCCCTGAGATTAAGCCACCACTGTGGCCTGCAAAATAGAAAAGTGAGACCAACTGGGTCAATGTTGACACTGTTAATTTCCTGGATCAACCAGTCCAAAAAACCTTCCATGCTTCTGTATTTTCCAGCTACATAAACCATTAAGCTGTTTTATTATCTTCAAAGCAAATGTCACTATCTGCATGTATCTTATTTGTTTACTTTTGTCTTTTTTTTTAACATCTGCACCCTCCACCAGAATGTAAACTCAATGAAAGTAGAGACTCTTATTCCAAACTCTTAGAGCAATGCCCAGCACATATAAGAACTCAAAAATACCTAAGGAATTAATGAGTAAAATGGATCTAGATTGGGTCTTCTGTTTCTACAGAATGTAAAAGGTAGAAGAGGTATGAATACTGCCATCACACATTGACAATTTTTATTTCAGTAGGACCACCAACCCCAAATTTGCTTTCTTTTGTTCTGCTTTGATCAGTTTCTTTAGAGATGAGCTCTACATGGAATAGTTGTGAATATAACGTAATTGCTAAATGGCTAGCATGCCTGGCACTGTAAAGTATCATGAGTGCTCAAGTGAAAATTTACAGCTGATGGTTGAGATTACTGTGTAATGAAACAGATAACCTTCTAAAGTTTCTCAATTCCCTAAGCAGCAGGTGCTGATTTTCCACTTAAGCCTTCTAGAGACACAAACGTTTTTCCATTAAAGGGTCTTTAAAGACCCTCTAAGAATTTCATCAGCTGGCTACAAGTGTTACAGTTTTGAAGAGGAAAGCAACAACAGAGACTACAGCTAACCCTTAGGAAGATAAAGAAATAAACCTGCTTATTCACCCTCAGGATTTATTTTCTAATTTTCCTTCTGCTTTTCAGCACTTGGTTTTTATGCAGCTTAGAAAAGTGCACAGTACAAAGGGGTCATAGTTTCCGAAGCACACGCTTTCTCAGGCCCTCTTTAATGTGCCAGGAGATAGGGCAACTGGAAGTAGAAACTCCAAAAACCTAGTGGTCTCCAACTGTGTGGCTCTGCGTCAGGACTTCTGCACAGGAGAATGCTTCTAATCTGAGTTTTTCTCTCCCATTTTTTGGTGCTCTCAACACTGAGATTTTTAGGGAGTCCCTATGCAGTATGTGGCATTTGATAAACATTAACAATTATAATCACATTTACCTGAAGTTTCAGCCCAAGAAGAATGCAGATTTTTAGGTACCTTCGTTCCAGTTAATTTCTTTTTTTTTTTTTTTTTTTTCTTTTTTTTTTTTTTATTTCAGCATATTATGGGGTACAGATGTTTAGGTTGCGTGTGTTGCCCTTGGTTCCCCTCCCCCCAAGTCCATGTTTCAAATATGTCCATCCTTCGGGTAGTGCGCATTGCACTCCTTGTGTATACAAATACCCGTCCCTTGCAGCCATATACCTATATGGTTCCCTCCTGAAGATTCCATTCCCCAAAATCCTAAATACAATATAATAGGCAGGAGAGGTTAAGATAGAATTGGGGTTACTTGAAATGATCAATCCCCCAGTTTCGGACAAGGCTACACTAAACCATTCCACACATGTGCATCTCAACACTATTTCCAAAAGCCTCTAAGAACGGTCTGATTTTAATATCTCATCTCCCAAACCAGAAAACTTCTTAAATAGCTTATAATTCTGTCTAGAATGGTAGTTTTTAGAATTAAATTAGATAAAGTGTATAGACTATGCCTCACTTAGTGCCTGTGCTTAAATGTCCCTTTAAAAAGAAAAGTACTCTTGTCCTTCTTCTGCAGTTGGCCATTTCCTCTTCTTTTTTCCTTATAAAGAAGTTGAACTACCATTTGTGCTTAAAAATATTTTCCTAAGTGACTGCTATGGACTGAATATTTGTGTTCCCTAAAATTCATATTCTGAAGCCCGAACCCTTAGGCTATATTTGGACAGGGAGCCTGTAGAAATGTAAGTGAGTTAAATTAGGTCAAAATTATTAGCATTCTTATAAGAAAAGATACTAGAGAGTTCTCTTCGCCCACCCTCAATGTGAAAACACAGGGAGAAGGCTGCTGTCTGTAAGCCAGAAAGAGAGCTCTCACCAGAAGCTGCCCCTGCCAGATCTTGATCAAGGACTTCTAGCTTCTAAAACTGTGATAAATTTCCGTTGTTTAAGCCACCTAGTCTGTGGTATTTCGTTAGAGCAGTCTGTCTTAGGCTGTTTTCTAGTGCTATAACTGAATACTGACTGACTAGTTTATTTTAAAAATAGAGGTTTATTGAGCTCAAAGTCCTGGAGGCTACGAAGTCCAAGGTCAAGGGGCCAGAATATGGGGAGGGCCTTCCTTTTGTGTCCTAACATGGCAGAGGGCAGTACAGGACAAGAGCGCAAGAGCATGCCAGCTCAGGCCTTTCTCCTTCTTCTTATAAAGCCACCGGTCCCATCATGGGGTCCAACCCTGATTAACTTATCTAATCCTGCTTACCTCCAAAAGGTCCCACTTTTAAATACCATCAACATATGAATTTGGACATTAGGTTTCCAACACAAAGTTTGGGGGACACATTCAAACCATAGCACAGCCCGAGTAGACTAATACAGCAACCATCACCAGTTTTATTTTCTTATTTACAATTTACAATCCATATAAGCTGAGATAATATACTTGAAAGTACCTTCAAAAAAGAACAAATGTAAAAATTGAAGCTGTTATTCATATTACTAGAAAACCTGAACTTGTTATCTTCTAAAAGTGCCTTCTTTTTCCTAATAAAGCACTATATTTTAAGATATATACCTTAAAAATGCTTTCATTAGTAAATGGTGATTGTGGTTTCTTTTAGGCAAGCCTTTGTTCCTCTTCCTGTGTGATTTTTGCCTTCATCCTGGCACTGCAGAAATCATTTGTGTAATCTAAAATTATTCTTCCAATATGAACACTAGTATTCAGATCTACTCCTCCCTCAATAGCTGAACGATTTAGAATTGCCTGAATAAAGTCTTATAATGAAAGTTTTAAAGCTCACAATACATGCTTCACCAACTTCACACCAGTTGAAGACACACTAGATAGACTTGACAGAGATTATATTATTCAACAGTGCTCTGAGTACAGCCTGTGATTTTATTTGAGAGATGTTTTCAGAATTCAAGATAACAGGGACTTCATAAGAACTGTGGTGAAGAAAAAATCAAGTAACGCGTGTGAGATAGATTAGACTTCATTCTGCCATGAAGTTACTGACATTGTGGAAATACCAAATGCAACGATAGGCTTCACCACAATAGTAGTAGTGGTGATGTGTTACTATTCCTATTAATAATAATAATGGTTAACACTTATTGAGCACTTACTATGTACTGAGCACTGTGCTAAATGTGTCACAGGTATTAACACATTTAACCCTCACAACTCTTTGGGTAGGTAATACTACTATCCCGATTTTAGAAGCAAAGAAACTAATGCAGAGACAGGTTAAGTAACTTGCTGAGTAAGGGTCTTAGTGCTAGAAAATACAGTAACATGCCACGAGAACAGATACTTGGGTGTAGGGGGAAGCCAGGGAGCTACTGCTCTCGAATTAGACTGTAGCAGACATAACTGGTATCGGCATCACACCCTCTCTGCCCTCTCTGCATTCAGGCAGCAGTTGTGGGTTCTGTGCCAGCATCCTGCTTCAAACCTGGACATTTCATCTTTCCACATTCTGCCCCAGGGCCTTCTCCCAGGCTGCCTGAGGTCACTAGGTCCTCTTCCTAGGGGGAATGAGAAGTTAACACTCTCAGGAGACAATCCTCAACCCATGGAGGGTGGGACTACTGCATAAATGCTGTGGCCTCCATCTTTCAGGGGGTCAGTTCTGGAAGGCCTTCTGTACATCTCAGGGCTCCCAGCAGAATCAAGCCTTGTGGTCCACCACAGAGACAGGTTAGCCAGCATAATTGGCCGTTCCCCCCGCCCTGCCTCACTCTGCCCATTCCCTCACTCCTGCTTGTGAATCACCTGCCAAATAAACCACCTCTCCCCCAGGTGCTTATCTCAGGCTCTGCTTTGGAGAAACCTAACTACGAGACATTTGACCCTTTTAACTAAATAAATGGTGTAGGATACCTAAACATATAGGCTTAACCCACTCACATTTATCAAAATTAAGTAGCATGCTCATTATATGTTTCTGATCATTTTTAACAACTTGTTTTAAAAAATCTTAGGAACCAGCAGGAGATATGGGAACAGATAGATTGCGAGGCTTTTTTAAACACCTATTTTTAGCACTTGCTGAAATGTTTCACACTAAAAAGAAAATCCTTTCACTCAACAAGGTGCTGATTAGATCTTTAGGTAACTGTTCCTATAGCAACACTTTACTCTGCAATACTCTATTATTTTTCAAGCTCACCTGCTCAACTAGAGAGTAGAGTTCATTACTCACAGCCATCCTTTCCAATTCTGCCATTCAATGACATGCTTCCCATTTTATTTCCCTTATTTCCACAGTTTCCCCTTCTTTCTCTTAACTTTTATTTCAAAAGTGAATTTAATTAACGGCAAACATTTCACTAAAGCTAGTCTGTATATTCTGTATGTTGGTATAAAATGTTTAATGATATAAGAATCATAATGATAATGACAGTTTCTCAGCCACCAAATATTCAGGACCTTCTACAAATGTGCTCCAATCTATCTGTACTGGCAGAAAGAGGTAAGAATGGAAAAAGCCACAGGAGTGGAAAGCCCTCCTGCCAGGACGATCCATTTGTCTATTCATTTACTCAGTAAATATTTAATGAGCACCAAGTATATTCCAGAGACTGTGTTTGGTGCTTATGACACAACATTGAACAAGACAGACATGGTCCCTGCCCTCAAGGAGCTTACAGTCTACAGAAGGCCAACAAAACAAGTCACTGACCATAGATGTGATGAGTGTGGTAGCAAGGGAAGCACAGGGAGCTGTGGAAGGGCATGGCAGAGAGTACTATAAAGTCAGGGGACAGGGAAGGCCTTTCAGAGGAAATGACATTTAAGCTGAGATAATATGCAGAGTGCAATTTAGACACGGGAATGGGGAAGAGAAAGGGATAGCATGCTAGGCAGGAACAACTGTGAATTGGAAGACTTGGAGGCAGAGATCATGAAAGAAGTTAGGTATAATTAGAGCGAAGAGTATAAGAATGAAGAGATATGAAGTATCAAGAGCCAGATCATATAGAGCCTTGTAAACCATATGTGTTGATTCAAGTAATTCCAGTGCTGTAATTTCCAAACCCCAAATTTTGGTGGCTCAGCACAATAAAAGTTAATGTTACGTTCACCAATTAGTCCAGTGCAGGTTTCCTGGCTGGTGGGAACATTCTTCCTCCTATTCCAAGGAATCAGGCTTCCTTCACTTTTGTCTTAACTATCCCTGAGACTTCAGAGTCCTGAGCATCAAGCCAAATATGGGGTGTGGGGGCAGAATATAGAACCACACGAGAGGTTTCCTATAGGCCAGGGTAGAAGTGGCACACATTACCTTATTTCATATTTCATAGCCTTGTCTCACAAGGGACCAGGAAATGTAGTCCCTGGCTGGACAGCCTCTTCCTGTCAATCACTCTACATTAGGAAAGGGTATTATAAATTTTTAACGGATAACTATTTTCCTGGGCCAGACTATATAAGTAAGTTTGGATTTTTTTAAGGGAAATAGAAAATCATTAAATGTCATCATGTGCCACATTAAAAAAATTTTTTTAATAAAATAAATTTTAATTTAAAATTTTTAAAATAAAACCATTAGGAAGTTTTAAGTAGGTTCATAGCATTCTCAGATTTGTATTTTCAAAAGATCATTCTGGATGGATAATAAACTAGAGACAGCTAAGAGGTTATTGAAGTAGTCCAGGAAAGAAATAATTGTGTCATAGACTAGGATGAGGCAATGGAAATAAAAATATTTATAACAGCCAGAATTTTGGGAAACTGTGATACTTACTACATCTTTGCTTATCAAGTTAATTATGGTATAAAATTAAATTTTCCTTAAACCTAAGGCATGAAACTATAAGAATTCTAGAAGAAAATGTTGGAAAAACTCTTATCAACATCAGCCTAGGCAAAGAATTTATGAAGAAGACCCCAAAGGCAATCACAGCAATGCCAAAAATAAATAAATGGGATCTGATCAAATTAAAAAGCTTCTGCACAGTCAAGGAAGCTATCACAAGAGCAAACAGGCAACCTACAGAATGGGAGAAATATTCGCATGCTACACATCTGATAAAGGGCTGATAACTAGAATCTATATAGAACTCAGGAAAATCAGCAAGAAAAAAATCAAACAATCCTATCAAAATGTGGGCAGAGGACACGAACAGAAACTTTTCAAAAGAAAATAGACTAATGCTAACAAACACACACAAAAATGCTCAACATCTCTAATCATCAGGGAAATGCAAACCAAAACTACAATGAGATATCACTTATCTCCAGTGAGAATGGCCTTTATCAAAAAGTCCCAAAACAATAAATGTTGGCGTGAATGCGGAGAGATAGGAACACTCATACATTGCTGGTGGGACTGCAAACTAATGCAACTCTGTGGAAAGCAATATGGAGATACCTTAAAGAGATACAAGTAGAATTATCATTTGATCCAGAATCCTATTACTGGGCATCTACCCAAAAGAACAGAAAATATTCTATTAAAAAGACATCTGCACTAGAATGTTTATAGCAGCACAATTCCCAATTGCAAAGATGTGGAAACAACCCAAGTGTCCGTCAATACATGAGTGGATTAACAAAATGTGGTATGTGTATACCATGGAGTTCTACTCAGCCACAGAAAACAATGGTGATCTAGCACCTCTTGTATTCTCCTCGATAGAGCTGGAACCCATTCTACTAAGTGAAGTATCCCAAGAATGGACAAACAAGCACGACATGTACTCACCATCAAATTGGTATTAATTGATCAACATTTAAGTGCATATATAGTAATAGTATTCATCAGGTGTTGGGCAGATGGGAGCAGGGAGGAGGGGATGGGTATATACACACATAATGGGTGTGCTGTGCACCATCTGGGGGATGGACATGCTTGAAGCTCTGATGCGGGGGAGGCAAGGGCAATGTATGTAACCTAAACATTTGTACCCCCATAATATGATGAAATAAAAAAAAAAATTTTAAATAAATAAATAAAGCGGTGGCTGGGGCCCTCCCTGCAAAAAAAAAAAAAAAAAATTCCATTGTTGAAATGTGTGTGCCATAAGGATTTCATGTGCTCTGTTAGGAAGTTCAGTAAGTGTTTCAAGATAAAAATTCAAAAAAATTCAAAAGTAGTCAGGTAGCAAGTGCTTATTAAGTAATTGTTGAGTTGAATAGATCTAACATGAAAACACTGTTAAGATTTATGAGTACCTAAGATATTTGAATAAAATTTAAACCATTGTGTTAGAGGTTGACAGCTAAAATGTTTAAGTATCCCTTAAATCTGATTCTCAGACCTACAATTATATTAAAATGGCTCTTGAAGACAGCAATGGCCACATCAGATTTTTTTATATATAAACAACCTCCTATTGACAACTGTCGTACTGAAACTCCTCTCCTTTGCTTTCTCTAGTTACTGTCTCCTGGTTCTTCTTTTATTTCACAAGTACTATGCAGCTGTATCACAAGCCAACTTCTATTTTGCTTCACAAATTCTTACTGAGCTACTTCTTTTGTATCCGTGGTTTCAACACTCTCCTGTATGCTGATGACTCCTAAAGACTCACCAATTTCCCAAGCCCTTCATATCTCCAACCACCTATCGAATGTCCTACATATATTTTTTTCTACATACATGTTGACATGTACAAAACATGCTATCTTGCTATCCAGTCTGCTTCTCTCCCCACCTGTATCACCTACTGGTTCTTCTTCCTCTTAAGCAAAAGCTAAAGGTGACCTTAACTTCTCCCATTTTAACTCCTAAAAATAAAAGTTCCTATTCTCTAAATTCAATAAAGGAAAAGATAGGGTGTATTTTGGCCAAAAGAAGAAGTAACCATCAGAATCAGTTTTAACCCATCCCAATCAATCAATGACAACTTCACTTCAGAAACCACACACTTCCAAAAGTCCAGCATTCAGTGACAGTTTCTCAAAGTCACCAATCAACAGCCTCACTCCAGTGACCATGCTCCCGTGGCTAACAGTCAACTAATCCCTAAACTTCCTGCCAATGGAAGTTCACAAATTCACAATCTCTGTGCTTCCTAAAAGCAGTTTGCTTTTAGACTACACAGTCTCAGGAAGACTATGTAGTACAAGCACATCAACCTCTTCTTCAACAAGCAATAAATTCAGCTTTTTGTTTGAGATATTAAGTGGTAGATTCTTTATTTGACACCGTCGATTCAGTCTCTGACCCCTGTTAATTTTACTTACAAAGTATTTCTCAGTTCCTTGCCATCACTTCCCATTGTTGCAACTCCTTATCACCTCTCCTGATTGTTCAGGCTATACACCACCCAATCCCCATCCCAGTATTTATCTTCCTTAACTGCAGTCCGTGAACGTGGTTCCTCTACTTAAATACATTCATTGCTCTCTTACTATGTATATAAAACAGTCTCCCCCTTTCTAACCTCACTATTTCTTTTCCCTTTTTAATGGCATTTACAGTTACAGTTCTCTCTCTCTCTCTCTCTCTCTTAAAAATGCCCTTTTCTAGCTAGGTAAGTTATTTTAATCCTCAAAATCCATTCATTTTTTCTCTTCTATGAAATTTTTCAACCCCCTAGACAAACAAGTTGCCCTTCATCTGTGCTCTTATTCCTCTTTATTTTTTTTTTTTTTTTTTTTTAACCATCATCTCTCCAGGCCCTGGTAACTAACATTCCACTCTTTGCTTCTGTGAGTTTGACTTTTCTTCTATGTCTCTATTTCTATTAAAGCACCTTGGTTTGAAAGGTTTGAAATAATTGGTTTGAAATAATTTGTTTATAAAACTGTCTTCCCTACCTTCTCCATTTCTTCAGAGTCTAGCCCAGGGGTGGAGATCCTTTTCACTTTGGAAGGCTACATTCATTTAGCTGTAAAATAAGGCTGCGTTCAAGAAACTTCAGTTACATATACTTTAAAATGTACATTATTTTTTAAAAATCTAACTACTTTGTACTTAATTTCAGAAAATGAAAACTATTTGTTAATTTTAAAGTTAACTAACCTTTTAATGACTTTTTTGTGCCTGCTTTTTGTTGGAAAGCATTTGAATATTTGGTCTCAGCATGGAGGTCTGCAGTTTCAGTTGATCCTCTAGATGGGTATCAGTCATTTGTGACCTTAAGGGCATCTTGATTTGGGGTAGGTAAGAGAATGCACATTGGTAGCAATAAGTGGTTGAAAAGCAAGAAAGCATTTTTCAGGCATGATGCCGGAGGAGTGGATATTCTATTGCATTTTTCTGTATTTCAATTTGATCTTTCTTAGCATCAAACAATGACTTTAAAATGTCATCTACTGAGCGCTCAATCAATTCCACCTGTAGTTCTTTAGATGCCTTAGTGATATCAACTAGGTGAGGCCGAAATGCTAATTTGAGTGTGATGTCATGATTCTCAAAGTCAGTGAACCTTTCATTGTGTTCTACAATTAAAAGTTCCATAACAGCTGGATATTCTTCAAATGATTCACATATATCATCCTGCTCATCTATGACCTTTGCTAACTGGGGAAAATGTTCATCCGCAATTTCCTTTTGAAGAAGAAATGTTTTGAAAACAGATAGCTTTTTTTGAAATGCTTGAATTTTTTGCCACATATCATATATAGACTTAGTTTTACCTTGCAAAGAAATATTCCAGTCATTTTAATTTGACATGATATCACACAAAAATCCTGCATTTCCATGGGAATCTTCTTTCAATAGTTCACATTGCTGACTCTGTTCCTTATAAAATTTAACTATCTGATCTCACAGAGACAAAATTTTGACTAACACTCGTCCCTGCGATAGCACTTTAGAATGATACGGCAAATCCGCACTGAATACCTCATCGTTCAACTTTAGCACGTTACAAAGCTGACAATGCCGTGCTGCATTTGCACAAATATTGTTAACAATACTTATAACTTGTTGCAAAGTTCACTTAAAATAGCAGCTTTAGCACAGATATTTTGCTGATGCAAGATACAATGAAAAGAAATGAGAGCATTTGGATCTGTTAATAATTTTTTTATCTTTGCAATAAACCCTTCATGTTTTCTTGTCATGGAAAGTGTGCCATCTGTACATACACTCACTAAATTTACCAAACTCAGTCCAACTTTACAATATTTATCTCAAAAGTCGTTGAAGATATCTATCCCTCATGTCTGTTCACCAGAGTGCCCAAAGTGAGTAATTCTTTGTAGCAAAGAAAATCTTGTGGTATGACCTGAATGAAGTATAAAACCTGTGACAAATCAGTAGTATCAGTTGATTCATCCAAAGTTATTGAATACTATATATTTTCCTTTTGAGGTATTGCATGAAGTTGTTCTATTAAGCTGAAGGCTAATTCATGCTGCTGATCAGTTATGGTTCTCCTTGAAAGAGGCAGTTGTTTGTACTTTGAAACATTATGAGGGTTTAAGCATCCTACAACTTCAACAGTGCATTCTTTCACAATTTCTACATCACTGAATGGCGTCCCTTTTTTCCCAAGTGTATAAGCTACTTTATAAATTGATCCAGTGGCATTATATCCAGGTCTTATTGCCGCTTGAAAGAAATGTATTTACTTTTGCTTTTCATCTTTAATTTCTGCAATACAACCTTTCATGCCTCTCCCTCTGATTTAAAATATTCGTGGTCCTTATGAGTGTTATAATGCTGCTGAGCATTGAATTTCTTTAATGTTGATATTGCAGTATCACAATGCAAGCAAATCGTCTTATCTTTAGCAAAAACAAGGTAATATTGCAATTCCCAATCCTCATTAAAAAATCCGTTTTCTTTCTTCAGTGTTCTCTTGTCTTCTTTGACATCATGGGCTTCTAAGCAGACAGGATTTAAAAATACTATCGAGCTGTGCAACTATTCACAAATTCCACTTCAAACAGAAACACAGTGCACCATTGTCAAAAGCTAATAACAGACTAGCGTACTGAACCCCCACAAACTCTCTCCACCCAGCTTTGTGTGGTAGTGGCACCAGTCAGGACGGGGAAGCTAGAACTTGGTCATGAGCGTAGCAGCCGTCAGTTTAGCCCTTATGGCTTATTAAGGTTCTAATTGTG
>NW_012136858.1:3330073-3331149 GCF_000956105.1 Propithecus coquereli | reverse complement strand
AGGTACCTTTTTCTTTAGATGACTATAATTACATTGTATTACATATGGATGTGTACAATCCATTCCAAAGGTTGACATAATTTTTCCCTACTCCTTTTTTACCCTTTCTTCAAAAAGAGAAAAACAACAAATTAGGAAGAGTATTAGTGGCTTGCCAGTTTAAATCAGTAGCTTAAAGGCCAAACTATTGACTTTGAAGAAAGTCTACTATCTTAAGAAAATTGAGGTTTATCTTTTACAGCCAAAATAATCAGCACAGGCCAAACTTAATCTCCCTGATATCTAATGCAGGCTTGAAAAGGAGATTTGTGAATGTTGTTGCTAGTATGAAATCACTTTAGAAGAAATAAAATAACATCCCATGGGGGTTGTTTATTATCATGAGATATTACTTAACAAAGATGTTATTAAATAGATTACACTTCAGAATCAAGCATGCAAAAACGGTGGTAGTTTACAACCAACTCTAAATATAGCTGTGACCACGGAGATGCAAAATGAGAAGACTATTTGTAAGAAATAAATGAATAAAATGAATTGACGTATCAGTTTTTAAAAAGCAAGTAGGAAAGCTTTGTTCACAGCAGGGGACTTTTCCAACACCCTCCTCAGTGCACAAGGTTAGAGTTTTGAATCTACCCAGGATAATTTTATCCCAGCAAAACTTACCAGGACACTCTGACCTGGCTTCCATTTTCGCACTCGCTCAAATGGCAAGAACACAGTCCCGAGGCCCTTGTGTCTTTGTCTTCCCTCCAAGATATACCTCAAAAACATTATTCTTGTTTTGTCATCATTTCACTTCCTCCATTGCTCCTTAACCCACAGGTCTTTTCTCAAAAACTAATAGCAGTTAGTTCCCCCAACTTTTTCAAGCAATTTAGTTTGATCTTCATAATACTGGCTTAAAATTGCCCTGAAGCTTTGAAGTAAATCTACTCTTCGAACAGTCCCCCTTTATCTCACCTGCCAGCCCTGATTCCTCTTATTATATTCCTCTCTCCCACCACCATCAGACCTTCCTTCTTATATACAGACAGGCCTTCCCAGCAATTTAGCAAAATAGCACTCAGAGT
>NW_012136858.1:3326302-3330023 GCF_000956105.1 Propithecus coquereli | reverse complement strand
TATAGATGTCGTGTTGTAGATTGTGTTTTCAAAAATGGTCTCAGCAATATTTCTGGTCCCACATGCTGTCCTAGAACCTTACTCTCCTTAAATCTGGGCAGAACTGTGTTATTGTCTCAGTGAATAGAATGCAACAAAAATGATGCAGTGTGTCTTTTGAGGCCTAGCTAATATATTGTGAGGAACCCCAAACTTGCCCACACACAGAGAGATCACATAGAGAGGCCCACATGGAGAGAAGCCAAAGTCCCAAAGCCAACAGCCAGCATTAGATATGAAAATTGGAATATCAAATAAGGTCATATTAGTTATCTGCTGCTGCATAACAAACTACCCTAAAACTTGGCAGCTTAAAACTGTAAACTTTATTTCATACAGCTTTTGTATGTCAGGAATCCAGGGATGGCTTAGCTGTATGGTTCTAGTCAGGGCTTCTCATGAAGTTGCAGTCAAGATGTCAGTTGGGGTTCAATCATCTGGAGTCTTGACTGGGGCTAAAGGGTCTTCTTTCAATATGGCTCACTCACATGCATAGCAAGGCAGTGCTGAATGTTGACAGAGGACTTCAGTTCCTTACATGTGTATCTCTCCACAGGGCTACTTGAGTATCTTCACAACATGACAGCTGGCTTCCCCTGGGCAAATGATTCAAGATAGAGCAAGGTGGAAGCTGCAATATGACCTATCCTCAGAAGGCATACTTTATAATTTTCACAATATCCTTATTAGTTTAACAGATCAGCCTCTTCAGTGTGGCAGGGAACAAGGGCATGAGCACCAAGACTCAAGAAACATTGAAATGACCCACCAACCACCCAACACAATAAACGAAAAACTATGTCAAGGAAAATCATCATGAAATTCTAGGACACTAAAAGCAAAAATAAGCTTCCAAGGGCAAGGGAAAAAAATCACCTACAAAGGATCAAGAAACACAACAGCTTTATATTGATCAACAGTAACAATGCACACTAAAAGGCAATGCTCTCAAAATTCTCAAAGAAAATCATTTCCAACCTATAATTCTATACCTAGTCAAACTGTCACTTAAGTGTAAAGTATAAAGTAAAATAAAGACATTCAAACTCTCAAAAAATTTATCTCCTTTGCACTCTGTCTCAGAAAACTACTGAAACAGGTGCTCCACTCAAATGGGGGAATAAAATAGGAAAGAACATTCCAAGGATACAGAAAATATCAGATGGAAAAACAGAAGCAAAAGCATTCCCCAGCATAATGGCAATGGAAGATCTAGATGAAATCATATGCCAAACACAGAAGAGATATGAGTCAAGGGGAAAAGAGAGTTAAAGCTTCATTTTCCACTGTGAGAAATCAATAGATACTGTGTAAAAACTGAAAAATCAAGAAGCAGTGATACAAACATATTATTTAGAAACAAGAAAGTAAACAGTAAAACAAGAATCATCTAAAGGAGATTAAAAGTGTAGCAGCCTTTGGTGAAGGGGAACAATGGGGAGGGAATGAACTTGCTGTATTTATAACAAATGCTGTAAAACTATTTGACTCTTTAAACTATGAATATATAGTCATGCACTGCATAACAATGTTTCAGTCAACAATGGATCACGTATACAATATAGAAACCTGTTCTTCTACAATATTTATCTTACAAAAAAAGAAAAAAAAAAAGAAAACCCTGACATATGACACTCCATATTGATTGACAGTCAGTAATGATTCTGAGACATTTGGCTTTCCATATGAAAAATATATTAATATGTAAATTAAAATATACATACCATCTAGGTTTGTGTAAATATATTCATTCTATGATGTTCACACAATGACAAAATCTCCTAATGACACGTTTCTCAGAATGCATCCCTGTTGTTAAGCAATTCATAACTGTATATAACTGGTAATTTGTAAAAGAGAAGGAGATATTAGAAAGAAATGGCCCCTTTTCTGCTTCTAGACATGTTGGAGTTTAAGAATAAACAGAAAGATGTAGCACATGGTGTACCAAAGGTTTTAAATTTTTAGCATTTTCTTCTTCAAAAATACTAATGGGATGAAGACTTGATAAATTGGTAAAAAAAGGAAAGAGGAGAAAAAAGTTCAAATTACTAACTTTAAAAGGTCTGTTATTCACTAAACATGTCAAGCTATTTATCCAAAAAGGAAGAAAAATCAATTTACACTCATAATTATAGCTATAAACTCAGCTATTTTTGGTCAATGAAAATTGAGGAATTTGGAGATTATTAATTAAAGATTATTTTTAAATTTCTTCATGAATAATTTTGCATATCTAAGGGTATAATTTAAATATTTTTACTGCATTTTTTTTTTCTTTGACTTGAAATTATTTAAATACAAGCTATTTTTCCACTGCTACAGTAGTTTTAGAGAAGAGCATGGAAGGCAAGGCCAGAAGACCATTATCAAAGCTGGTAATTAATGTCTTTCTGTCTAATTTGTTTGAATTACATTATATGTTTCACATATTATAACATTCCAGTATTACTTTATGTGCTCATTAGTTGTTTGGGTCTCTAATCAGTGAAATGTCAGCCAGGTTTTTATTTTGCCATCAAAATGAGTTTCGCTATTTATATCTTAATTTTGTCACTTTGCAAACAAAGCCAACAAATTAGTATAGTTCATATTTTTCTTTTCTGGGGAAAATGTGTGCTTTGATTAGAATTGTTAGCAAAGCAAATATTCTTCTAGTTGATTCAGTGCTTTTCAAGTCTAATAGTGGAATCAGTCTTCTCAGAATAGAGAACAGAAAAAATCTGAAGATATTTATTGAAAAGATTGGGTTGATTTTTTAACTACTACATCTATCATATCACACATACAAAATGTATTAGTTAAGTTGGATTCCATATGTAATATTGGCATAAACAAGAATTCCAGTTAGTCATCTCACATATAATAATCTGGAGACCATTGGTTACAGATTTGGTACAATGGTTCAACATGTCATTAAGGAATTTTCACTCTGGCATCTTCAATGTGTTGGCTTTTAGGCTTTTAGACTTTTAGACTGTCAACTCACAGTCACAAGATGGCTGCTGCAGGTCCAGGCATCCTCAAACCAACATCTCAAGCAGAAGATAAAGGATAGAAGGATGGATCAAAAAGGAAGTTTTTCCTGGCAATTCAAACTCACTTTCCTTTATGCCAAATCACGTGACAACACATAGCTGCAAGGGAAGCTTGGTGAAGGTCAGTGGAATTTCCACAATTGGTTTAGATAAACTGTGGTTTATCTTCTAGGGCTATGTACTGGTTTTCTATCACTGCTATAACAAATTACCACAAACTTAGTAAATCAAAATGACACAAATTTATTTTCTTACAGTTTTGTGAGTCAGAAGTCAAAAATGAGTCTCATAGCACTAAAATCAAGATGTTGGAAGAGATGAGTTTCTTGTGGAGGCTCTGAAAGAGAGTTTCCTTGCATGTTCTAACTTCTAGAGGCTGTCTGCATTTCTTGGTTTATGGTCCCTTCGTCACATCACACCAATCTCTGCTTCCATCATCATATCACCTTCTTTCACTCTCCTGCCTCCCTCTTTCCCTTAAAAAGACCTTTGTAATTACATTAGGTCTACCCAGATACTCCATAATAATCTCTGCATTTCAAGATCTTTAACTGCAAAGTCCCTAAGAACATATTCACAAGCTCCTAGGAAGGGGCCATCTTGAGGGGTGAGGGGGAAGAGGGCATTATTCTATTAAACCTACT
>NW_012136858.1:3325106-3326017 GCF_000956105.1 Propithecus coquereli | reverse complement strand
GTTTTTAGTATTATTATTCACATCACTTGCATGTGAAAATATGAGGAAGGCTCTCTCCTTGACCAAACTTTAGTCAGGCTCCTCTGAGCCCTCTTCTCAGCCAGGACTCAGCCTTGGCCTGTTGAGTCCAATTCTAGCAAAGCCTGCTAAAGTCACTTTAGCAAGAATTCCCCCACTCTTAGCTATCTGGTAAAGTTCCTCTTAGTAATTTTCCATCCACTGACCCCCTCATTCCACTGTTGGCTATAAATCCCCAGCTGTCTTTGCTGTGTTCAGAGTTGAGCTCAGTTTTATATGATATTGTCTCTCCCTCACTGCAATAGCTTGAATAAAATCTGTCTTGCCATTTTTAATAAATATCCAGTGCAATTCTTTTTTACACAGATGCTAAGACAAGTTCAGACAAGAGTCACCAGAAAGCACTGCTTCCTCCTTCTGGAGCCACAGGAGATGTGGTCTGTCCCGCTTCTGCACAGCCAAAGCCCAGGCCCATGGCCTTGAACCAGCTTGGAACACTCTCACTGGAGATAAATCCCTGAAGGATTAACTCAAGCTCACAGGCAGAAAACTCACAGAGAATTCACTGCGAAGATAAAGGAGTCCAGCCACAGTGGTACGGTGTGTCCAATAGCCACGAGGTCCCAAAACATGATCCAGATGACCATAGTGATTGCTTCTGTGCCTTGGTCTCCAGCCAAGTTCCCCAGCTTTCCTGTTGATTCCATGAGTTGCTTCTATCATTCCAATAAATTTGATTACTAGTTAAAAAAAAAGAAAAAACTATTGAAGAGAGACCAATAAAGTATTTCATTTTCCCCATAGGTCAGAGAAAAATAATATTATAATAAAAATGAGAACAATTCAGTCCTGAAAACGTCATTATGTTCAAAGACCAACACTAGTGTATCATT
>NW_012136858.1:3312033-3313510 GCF_000956105.1 Propithecus coquereli | reverse complement strand
AAAATCAAAAAAAATCAAACCCTGGAGAAAAAGGGGACTCTGATTTCCAGAGTTACCACATTATTCAACTCAAATGTCTAGTTTTTCAAAAAAATCACAAGGCATGAAAAAAACGGGGAAATATAGCATACAAAGAAAGGCAAACAAAGAAACAGAAAGGTAAAGGGAAAAAAAACTAATAAAAACTATCCCTGAAAAAACCTGATGGTGATCTACTAGACAAAATCCTTAAAACAACTGTCTTAAAGATCCTTAAAGGACTAACAAAAGACATGGAGAAAGTCAAGAAAAACAATGCATTAGAAAAATGAAAATATCAATAAAAAGAGAGAAAACGTACAAAGAAACCAAAAAGAAATTCTGGAATCGAAAAGTATAATAACTAAAATGAAAAATTCACTAGAGGGATTCAAGAAACATTTGAGCAGGCAGAAGACCCAACAAACTTAAAGGTAGGACAATGAAAATTATCATGTCTGAGAAACACAAAGAAAAAAAGATTTAAAAATAGTGAATTGAGCCTAAGGGACCTCTGAGACACCACCAAGCAAACAAACCTACACACTGTGGAGTCCCAGGGAAGAAAATAGAAAGAAAGGGGTAGAGAGAATATTTGAAGAAATAATGACCAAAAACTCCCAAACTTGATGAAAGACATCAATATAAATACCCAAGAAGCTCGGTGAATTCCAAGTAGGATGAACTCAAAGAAACTCATACAGAGGCACATTATAGTCAAACTATCAAAAGACAAAAGACAGACAATTTCAAAAACAACAAGAGAAAAGCAACTCTTAATTTACAAGTGATCCTCGATATGATTATCAGCAGCTTTCTGATCAGAAACTGGGGGCTGGAAGGCAGTGGGGTGATATATTCTAAGTGCTAAAAGAAAAAAAGTGTCAACCAAGAATCCTATATCTAGCAGAACTGTCCTTCAAAAGTTAGGGAGAGTTAGATATTCCCATAGAAACAAAAGCTGAGGGATTTTATTACTGCTAGACCTACCCTGCAAGAAATGATAATGAAAGTCCTCCAGGTTGAAATGAAAAGACACTAGACAGTAACTCAAAGCCATTTAAGAAAATAAAGATATCCGTAAAGGTAAATACATGGGCAATTATAAAGGCTAGTATTCTTGCAAAAACATTTTATAACTCCCCTTTCATTTTCTACATGATTTCAGAAACTAATACACCTTTTTCTTTAAAAAAATTATTAGTCTACAAACTAGTGTTGTTGTAGCTTTGGTTTGTAACTTCACATTTTGTATTCTATATAATTTAAAAGACTAATGCATTAAAAAGTATTAGTTTATGTTTTTGGAATCACAATGTATAAAGATGTAATTTTATGACATCAATAACTGAAGAAGTGGGGATGGAGCTGTTAAAGAACAAAGAATTTTTACATTCAAATTAGAATGTTATGGCCAGGCGTGGTGGCTCACGCCTGTAATCCTAGCACTCTGGGAGGC
>NW_012136858.1:3298620-3301383 GCF_000956105.1 Propithecus coquereli | reverse complement strand
TAAAATTAAAAAATGGATGAAGAAGCAGAGGTGGAGGCTTGGAAGTAAGTGGCTGACCCTGAGGCCTGTGGCAATATCCAGGGTTGTAAGCAATGGATGCAACAAAGATCAAAGGGGCCCGTTTACTCAAGAAAACTCAGTGAGGTCAGAAGACAATCCACGTCAGACAAAGGACAAGATAACTCAGCCAAAAGCCAGTGACGATCCAGAGGAAGGTCCAGACCTTTGTGTACCGCTCTGAGTTCCTCTTTCCCCTACCTTTACAAAGTCTGAAAAGTGCCACCATGTACACAGACACCAACTTAGCAAGGAAGAAGAGGGACAAAAAAGAATTCAGGAAGTCTGATGATTTACCTAAAAGAGACTATTTAAAACCCTCCCCCAAAAATGTTTTTAAACCAGAGAAACTGAGTCACCTTTAATTGAGAAGTTTAAGTTATAATTTCCGTACTAGTGGGATAGAAGCTTACGAACAATAAAGAGAAATAAGCTCCACACTATCTGGTACATAAATGTTAAATTTTAATCCCAAAGCCCAAGTAATACATGAAAAAGATCTGAACTAAAAAGATGGCAGTGAGGATGGACAGAAGAATATTCAAGAATCCAACAGGTTGTAGGAAATGTGGAAAAGGAAGAAGTCCAGTTTACAAAGTTTCAGGTTTGGATTTCTTACGGATGCTAATATTACTGTATTATTCACTGATACGTGCCTTGACCTCCATTAGAGCTCACCATTTAGTGGAGGAGCTGCTAACTTTGATTTTTCTGGATGGAGTGGGAAGGATGTAGGGAAGACAAATAACTTTCTTTTTCTCCCACCATATTTACCATCCCTTTCAGGGGTAGCTACTGTTCTCACGAGGATGTTACTCCCTACAAAAAACTCTTGCCCAAGGTGGACCCTGTAGCACCACTGGGAAAAGTTGACAGTGAGGCTTCAATAATGACTCAGATATAACAAGAGCTAAACTAGCAAATCTAACTTGTAGGAGGTAAGTTGCTATCCAAAGCTTGCAGAATCCAATGCATTCTGGGTCCTTGTGATAGGTGCCAATTTGGTGACCCTTTTCCACTTCCCTCAACAAAAAAGTTCATGCCTACATATCTACTCTCCTTAAAATCTAAAAATCCCTCTCTTCCCTGCTGTAGGTTTGCATTCCATGTACTGACTTTCTTTTAAGAACCTACTGCTTGCCTCTATAACAATCACGGGCAATCATTCCCACAGGGATGTGTCCATACTTTATGGTCTCAACCAGGTAATCATGTCAGACAGAATTATCACAATGCATCTTACATGTATACTAGACATAGATGCACGCAATACTGAAGGGCAGGAATCATTTCCTTATAGTGTGCTGATTCAAAGCAGAGAACAGAAAAGATAATTTTGACAGGCATGTTAAGAAGAATGATAAGACATAAAGACTTGAGATAATAATTTAGGTAAGAAACGACCCAAGTCCGTGAAGGAAAACATGACCAATTGTGGAAATAGAACTAAGTGTTTATTAGGGCAGTGCTAAGTTGAACGTGCTAACCAGTTATCTTGTTCACTTGTTTGATCAAGTAAACTGGGATCATTGCACACTGAGAGAAGTAGTTACAGGTATGTGAGGTGATGCACCTCTGACTTCTTGTTGTGCATCTTCCTACATGCCTAGCTAAAGCCTGAGAAAAGATGGAAGACTTCAAAATGTAACATTCATTATAAAAGCTTGCTCTGTGTCCTCTTCATTCTCTCTGCCTCTCCACAAGCATCACAATTTAAATTCTCTCTTCTTCCCCTCCCATCTCGAGAGCCATAAATCACGGAGAGTGAATGAATTCAGGTCGATCCCGTGAACAAAAGCAAATTCCACCAAGTTTGCATTAGACAGTAATCGCTTTAACTGCATAATATCATTCGACATTATTTTTCTGGTACAGTGGTGAGTTTACCATTCATCCGAAAGATAACTTAGGTTAAGTTGCCCCCTAGAGGTAATCAGGAAAAAAAACTGAGCTGTCAAGAAATAGTAAGAAAGTCCAAATGAACTGCTAGCAATTAGAAAATGCAGAAATGAATAATAAAATCTTTACTATTTGCGTATTTCCCTTTCTCTGAACCAATGATGGAGATAGGATTTTCTAATCATCTATTATATATAAGTATCTAAATTGCTGAAATATAGATTTTTAAACCCATACAAAAAATTTACTTTCTGTCAAGTTTACAGGGCTCAGTAATTTGACTACAAATGAGATCATAGAGCATAAATGAAGACAAAAGTATTTTTTAAGAACATTTGATTTTCCCAGAAATAAATTTAAAAATGTGTATGTACATTTGATTTAGCCACCTATTATATTGGTTTGATTTTTTGTTGTTGTCATTACAGTTTTTTAAGTTCTGTTTCCATATCATTAAGAAACTCTTTGTGTGTCACTTGACCATATCCACTGATCCCATTTAAAATGGCTTTTAATCAAGGAAAACAGGTAGGGTCCAGAAGAGGTGCTGATGCCCCACTTCGTGTGGCACATGTAATGCAGCTGGAATTTTCTATTCCCACATAAGAATCCAGCACTCTCCTCACACCCTGGCGAAAGTTCTAAGGGAAAGGAAAGGATCATTTAATGATCATTAGAGACAATGAGCCTCCCATGCTGTTGACTACAGTCTAACAACAGAAAGTAGCCTGCTGAGGAAAACGGGTTTGGCTGGATTGCAGTTATTCAGTATTTTCAATCAAATAGTATTTTCCTTTTATTTTTTAT
>NW_012136858.1:3296932-3298570 GCF_000956105.1 Propithecus coquereli | reverse complement strand
ACAAATTGCTAGAGACACAAACCTACCAAGACAATACCAGGAAGAAATAGAAAATCTGAATAGATCTATAAATAGTAAGAAAATTGAATCAGTAATCAAAAACCTCACAACAAAGAAAAACTGTGAACCTAATGACTTTACTGGTGAATTCCAGCAAACATTAAAGAAGAATTAACATCAATCCTTCTCAAGCTTTTCCAAAATACTCAAGAGGAGAAAATACTCTGTAACTCATTCAAGAGGCCACCATTACCCTAAGACCAAAGCCAGACAAAGACAGCTCAAGGAAAAAAACTACAGACAGATGCCCTTTATGAACATTGATGCAAAAATCCTCAAAAAATGTTAGCAAACCAAATTCAGTAACATATTAAAAGAATTATACATGACCAAGTAAATTTTATGCCTTGAATGCAAGGATAGTTCAACATATGAAAATTGATCAGTGTAATACACCACATTAACAGAATAAAGGAAAAAACCACGTTATCAATTAATGCAGAAAAATCACAAAATGTAACACATGATAAAAACACTTGTGATTAAAAAAACCCTCAACAAACTAGGAATAGAAGGAAATTATCTCAATATAATAAAAGCCATATATAAAAACCACACAGCAAACATCATACTCAATGGTGAAAGACCGAAATATTTTCCTCTAAGATCATAAAAGGCAAGGATGTCTACTTTCACTACTTCTATTCCACATGATACTGAAAGTCCTAGCCATAGCAAGTAAGCAATAAAAAGAAATAAAAGTCTTCCAAATCAGGTGGAGTGTACTGGCTCATATCTATAATCCCAGCTCTTTGAGAAGCTGAGGTAGGAGGATGGCTTGAGGCCAGGAGTTTGAGATCAGTTTGAGCAATGCAGTCGACCTTGTCTCTACAAAAAATTTAAAAAATTAGCAGGGCATGGTGGTATGTGCCTGTAGTCCCAGCTACTCAGGAGGCTGAGGCAGGAGGAAGGCTTGAGCCCAGGAGTTTGAGGTTATAGTGAACTGTGATTGGGCCAATGCATTCCAGCCTGGGTGACAGAACAAGATTCTGTTTCTTTAATTAGTGGAATATTACTCAGCCTTAAAAAGAAAGGAAATTCTGATACATGCTATATCATGGATGAAACCTTGAGGACGTGATGCTAAGTAAAATAAACCAGTCACAAAAAGACAAACACTGTATGATTCCACTTATATGAGGGACCTAAAGTAGTCAAATTCATAGAGACAGAAAGTAGAATGCTGGTTGCCATGATCTAGTGGAAGAGGGAATGGTGAATTATTGTCTAATGAGTGTATTGTTTCAGTTTTATAAGACGAAAAGAGTTCTGAAAATGGATTGTGATGATTATGGTTGCACAAAAATATGGATGCACTTAACACCACTAAACTGCACACTTAAAATGGTGTATATTTTATGTTATGGATATTTTACCGCAATAAAAAATGGAGAAAAAAGAATATGGCAACCCTATACCATTTTTCATCTATCTACCTTTTCAACTAGTGCAAAATAATCTCCAAAATATATTGTTAAATTAAAAATAGGTATAGAACACTGCATATCACACACTATAAATTGCTTTTAAAAAATTAATAAAAATACATAGCTGCCTTTGTATATTTAGAGTATCTCT
>NW_012136858.1:3295491-3296882 GCF_000956105.1 Propithecus coquereli | reverse complement strand
TTTGAAAATATTATCAAAATCTTAAACTCACATACCCTGAGATCCAGCAATTCTTATAGAAATTGATTCTACAAATATACTTGCACCTGTGTGCAGTAACACATATGCAAGGAAATTTATTACCACATTTTCAGTAACAGCACATGACTAAAAGCACCTAAATGTCTATCGGTAGGAAACAGGTTACATAAATTATGATACAAACATACAGTGGAGCAGCATACAGGCATGAAAAAGATATAGCAAGAGGATCTGGGAAGATGGTGGAGTAGGAAGCATGAGAAATCCATCTCCTTGTCTAGATAACAATTGAACTGACGGAATCTATCTGTAACTATTTTAGAACTCTGGATGGAGTCTATTGAAGGCTTGCAACTTCTAGCGGAAGGTTTAGATGGTAAATTACAGTTGATTTCAGTCAATTTCAGCTCTTAGCAAAATAACAGCTACCCATCCCCCCCTCACAGCAAGAAGCTGTGCAGATATTTCTGGAGCATCTTGCACACAGCTTGGGAAAGGCAAGATCAGCAAAAACACACTCTTTTCTAAATATTGGAGATCTGCATCTTGATAGTTGATTGTTGCTTCTAATCATAGAGGTGCAAAGAGGCAAGTGGCCCTTATTGTTGCACCTCCCCCTATTGTTGCCAACTGTATGTACCCTGTCTGGCTGAAGTGACTTCCAGGAGATCTACAAGGCTCCTACCTTTTTCTCTCCCTTAATTTTTTCCTTTTTTCCCTTTTGGGAGACAGATTATGAAGACTAGGACTTTCAAAAGCAACCACATATATAAGAGAAATTATAAAGTCACCATGAATACCCAGGAGGTGGTTCAGAAATGACTGAGAAGACTTTAAGTTTATACTTCAGGCTGATCCTCAACATAGAGATAGCCTACACAATCAAAGAAATAAAATCAAAAAAAATCAAACCCTGGAGAAAAAGGGGACTCTGATTTCCAGAGTTACCACATTATTCAACTCAAATGTCTAGTTTTTCAAAAAAATCACAAGGCATGAAAAAAACGGGGAAATATAGCATACAAAGAAAGGCAAACAAAGAAACAGAAAGGTAAAGGGAAAAAAAACTAATAAAAACTATCCCTGAAAAAACCTGATGGTGATCTACTAGACAAAATCCTTAAAACAACTGTCTTAAAGATCCTTAAAGGACTAACAAAAGACATGGAGAAAGTCAAGAAAAACAATGCATTAGAAAAATGAAAATATCAATAAAAAGAGAGAAAACGTACAAAGAAACCAAAAAGAAATTCTGGAATCGAAAAGTATAATAACTAAAATGAAAAATTCACTAGAGGGATTCAAGAAACATTTGAGCAGGCAGAAGACCCAACAAACTTAAAGGTAGGACAATGAAAATTATCATGTCT
>NW_012136858.1:3292559-3294361 GCF_000956105.1 Propithecus coquereli | reverse complement strand
TGCTGTGAGCTAGGCTGACGCCATGGCACTCTAGCCCTGGCAACAGAGTGAGACTCTGTCTCAAAAACAAAAAACAAAAAACAAATTAGAATGTTATAATGTTAGGATATTGAGTGTGATACCCATAGTAAGCACAAAGAAATAGCTAAAAAATATGCACAAAAGGAAATGAAAAAGAAATTTAACAATTTCATTACAAAAAGTCAACTAAACACAAATAAAGACAGTGATGCAGGAATATAGGGACAAAAAGGCTATAATGAATATAGAAAACAAATAGCAAAATAACAGAAGTCAATCCCTCTTCATCAATAATTGCTTTAAAGGTAATTGTATTAAAGTCTCCAATCAAAAGACAGATATTAGCAGAATGGATTTTAAAAACCACAATTCAATCATGTGCCATCTACAAGAGACTCACTTTAGATCCAAAGACACACATAGGTTAAAAGTGAAAGGATGAAAAAGTATACATATTCCATGGAAATAGCAATTGAAAGAGAGGAGGCGTGGCTTTACTAATATCAGACAAAATACATTTTAAATCATAGAAGATTACAAGAGAAAAAGCAGGACACTATATATTAATAAAAGGCTCAAATATGGCAAGAATACATAACAATCGTAAACATTTATGAACCTAATAACAGACCATCAAAATGTATAAAACAAAACTCAATAAATGTAAAGTGAGAAATAGACAGTTCTACAGTAATAGTTGGAGGCTTCATATGCTATTTTCAATAATGGATAGAACACACAGATAGATGATAAATAAGGAATTAGAGTTATTGAATGATACAATAAACCAACTAGATAACAGACATATATAGAACGCTCTACCCAACAACGATAGAATATACATACATGAGAGATTTTCCAGGATAGAACACAGGTTAGGCCACAAATTAAGTCTCAATAGATTTTAAAAGATAGCTATTGTTAGGGTGGGGACTTGTAGCACAAGATGAGAAAGAATTCTCAACACAAAGATTAGAATAGTTTTAAAGAAAAAAGTTTATTTCTCAAAGGTGGGAGGGGCATAGCACAAGAGAAAGTAAGGAGAAGTGCTGGATGACAGGGTAAGGGGTTTGAGGTTTTTATTGAGGTAAAGGGAGAAGAAAAAAAGAATAGCTACTCTTGCCAGCTGATAGTAAGAGGGCTGTGAAATAACTGTGTCTGTTTTTTCCTTTCTCTCTCTCTCTCTCTCTCTCTCTCTCTCTGTTCTCTGTGAGGCCTGGCTTATCAATCTCCTTGGAATCCGGTCTGGTGATTGTGAGAGGGAGCATGCACTCCTGCTCTCTGCTTGGAAACTCTTCAAAATGCTGCTAAAAACAAAACTCTCAGATAAAACAAACTAAGCCACAGGTGGTGAATCAAATAAAGGGGCAGTTGTGCACTGTAATCTTTCTCTTGAAAGGGATTATTATGTGCTGTGACTTTTCTCTTTTTTTCTGTTAGGTTTTTTTTGTGTGTGAGATATGAATAGTTTATTAGCAAAGACATCCTGTCAGATATCATGCAATGTATCTTCTCTGACCACAATAGGATAAAGGTAGAAATCAATCGGAAGTAAAACTAGAAAATTCACAAATTTGTGAAAGTTAAACAACAACATACTCTTTTTTTTTTTTTTTTTGAGACAGAGTCTTGCTCTGTTGCCCAGGCTAGAGTGCCGTGGCGTCAACCTAGCTCACAGCAACCTCAAACTCCTGGGCTCGAGCGATCCTCCTGCCTCAGCCTCCCAAGTAGCTGGGACTACAGGCATGCACCACCATGCCCGGCTAATTTTTTCTATATAT
>NW_012136858.1:3240265-3284594 GCF_000956105.1 Propithecus coquereli | reverse complement strand
CTCATCAGGCAGCTGCCATTATGAGTTCTCAAAGGGTTTTTGAGCTTCATTGCAATATCAAAATCTTTGTGGCTTTTGAAAACAAAGGATGGTTTTACATTCGTGCTATGTGTCAATTGCAGTTTTGGGCCAGGGGTTGTGCTCCGTATCTTCTCGTATCAGACCCAGGTCGATGGAACAGTCTCCATCTCAAACACTTCTAGTCACTGTGGCAGAGGAAAAAATAACTCCGGTGGGACCCCACCTTGGCTATTAAATGCCCTGGCCTAGAAGTGATATACATCATTTCTGTTCAGAACTCATTACATGGCCCTACACAACCATAAGGGAGCCAAGAAAAGCAATCCTACCCAGGGGTAAGAAGTGAAAATATTTGAGGAATTACATTTACGACTCCTAGAGAAGTATCATTAGTGTTGAGTGTGAGTGAACGAAGCCGGATTGTGCAAAGTGTTGAAGATGAAAGAGAACAGCATATTTGGGATACTGCATATATTTCAGTATGGCTAGAACATTAAGTCATGTTAATATTTACTCTGCTAAGAAAAATATGTAGAAAAAGATTCAAGCCTGAAGAGGAGACGAGACCGGACAAGGAAGAGGAGAACAGACTGGAAGAGGAGATCAGACCAGAATAGGAGACCAGACCAGACAAGGAAGAGGAGACCAGATGGGACAAGGAAGAGGAGACCGGACCGGAAGAGGACACAAGACTGGATGAGGAAGAGGAGAGGGGACCAGACAAGGAAGAGGAGATGAGACCAGATGAGGAACAGGAGACCAGACTGGAAGAGGAAGAGAGTTCCTTATATGCAATACCTAATTCAGACCTTGTGATCCATCCTATAAGATAGGTATTGTTCTTTACCTTGTTTACAGATGAGAAAACTAAAGCTTAGAGAAGTTATATATTCTGACCAAGGTAACACCTTAACGCATGAAACTGAGAATCAAAACCAGGCCTGACTCCAGGGTCTCTGCTCTCAGCCATTACGCAAGTCAGATACCTTCTTTCTGCCTATGGTTGTTCCCATAGCCTCCTCCAAAGGTGTCCTCAGGCTGGCCCTGGGGCTGAGCCACAGCTGCTGTCCTGGTGATTTCCAACCCTAGATTTTATTTTTACTGTGGATGGGGGAGGGGCACAGTCTTGGGCTGGAGGGCAGAAGCTGGGCCTCTTGTGCTGTTCTGTCTCTGAACACAAGAGGGTGAACTCTCAGCAGTCATCTCTTGCACTAGGCCTCACTTGCCCCATCAGTAACCGGGAAGAATAATCCTACTCCTGATGCCTGCCAAAATTACTCTTTTTTGAGATCATATATGGAAGAAATCTGCATAAAGGATTAGCATTTATTAGACTATGTATAGCTCTAGCCCCCAATCAAAGTTCCAGACTTAATTCCCAAAAGTTCCCAGCAAACTTGGAAAACCTCCAAAGGATCCTCACCTCCCTGCCTTTGTTCTTGCCTTTCCACGTGTCTGAAAGGCCTCCTCATCTTCACCTACGATAACCTTACCTATCCAAAGGCCTAGTTCATAGACTTTCTCCTAGAAGGTATTTGTGGACTGCTGTCCTTGAGGTGATCCATTCCTCCTACCTAATCTTTGGCTGTAAGCACTTAAGACAAGCATCACTCCTAGCCTTACCATGTAATTACTGATGTATAGGACATCTCCTCTATGGAGGGCATGTGTTGGTTTTTGCTCCCCTTTTAGTAATATCAACTTGCTTTTCCTCTGGTGAACAAGTGTCCCTCATTTTAATCCATATGATTTGGATGGGGTCAACCCCACTTCCAAATCCAGAAGTAGCAAGCGACGCAGGCCTATTTAGAGTTACTATAGTGGGGTCAGTGAAGGGCAGGTGACTCAATTAAAATCATTGAGAAATACTCCTAGGACTTTTGCTAGGACCATTGGCATAAAAAGCTCTATTTTTGCTACAATTGGATGAAAACATGGAGCCGTGAGGGGTCTTCAAATAGAAAAAAAAATTCCTGAGGATATAGCCAACCAAGAGCAGGTTATAGAAAGAGACCTAATTTGGAGGATGACATTTTTGGAAACCCCTGGATCTTAGATTCAGCTATTCCTGAAACTATTAACAGAAGTAACCTGCCTAGGACAAATAAATTCTGTCCCCTGCCCCCCCCCAAAAAAGAATCAAGCCTGAAAGTCAAGTTTGAATGGTACATAAGGAAGAGGTTTCTTGACTGCCTTCCAAAAATTTATAGATGCTATTAAATGGGCCATAAAAAAAATTGTTGCACGAATTAAAATTTTTATCAGAGGACATCAACAAGAAACTGACCTTTCAAGCTTAGAAATTATTGCAGTTTCTCTTTGAATAAAAACAGCACAAAGTGGCAAATCAGAGGTAATATTAGCATCTTTCTTCTCTTCTCAATTGACATTAGATTCACCACCTCTCTCACCTCCAGGGTGAAAGCTGTCTGCCCTTCTTGTCAGGGCTGTTCTCTGAACCTCAAACTGTAGACAAGAGGCTACAAACTGTCAGTTTGCTGCATCTGACCCACAGACAGATTTGTTTTCCCTGCAGTTGATACCTACTCTGTGGATTTTTAAATCTTAATTAGCTGCCAGCACATAAAACTTCGGATCTCCAGATTTCCATCTCCTTCGGGGACATCAGAAGATCTGGCCACAATGGATGTGCATGCCAACAGTCGGCTGGAGCTGAGGAGGGCTGGCCACAGTGGACGTGGCACATGTGCTCCAGCGCACCCCTACGCCCACTAACACCAGACAACTCAGTCTGGTGCGGGTTGTCATTCATCATCTGATTATGCAGTGCTTTTCTTATCCCTGGCGTACTGGGTTGAATAGTAGCCCCCAGAAAGATATGCCGATGTCCTAATTTCCAGAACCTGTGAATTGCCCTCTTTGGAAAAAGGGTCTTTGCAGATATAATTTAAGTGAAGGATCTTGAGATGAAGAGATATCCTGGATTATCCAGGTGGGCCCTAAATCCAATGGTGAGTGTCCTTACAAGAGAGAGGAGACAGACAGAAAAGGAGAAGACAGACACACAGAGGACAAGGTGATATGAAGACAGAGGAGGAGACTGGAGTGAGGTGGCCCCATGCCAAGAAAGCTGAGGACAGCTAAGAGCCACCAGAAGCTGGAAGAGGCAAGGAAGGATTTTCCCCCAGAGCCTTTGGAGGGAGTGTAACCCCACTGTCACCTTGATTTCAGACTTCTGGCTTCCAAAACTGTCAGAGAGTAAATTTCTGTTGTTTTGAGCCACCCAGTTTGTGGTATTTCGTTATGGCATCCCTAGGAAGTCCATAGATAATGGCAAAAGTCAGAGCTAATGAGAAAGAATGTGAATGACAACAACATAATTAAATTAAAAAAATATTAATACATAGATAACATCTCCAAAAGAGTGAGTGTAATAAGAGAAACAAAAAGAAAGAAGAGATATGACCCAAGTGCTAGGAATAAGGAATGTCCATTATCAGGAGGGTTAGGAAGAGAATGAGGATATGGCCAAGGATTTGGGAAGTAGAGTACTGACACGGCACAAACTGGAAATGAAAACAGGGTGTAAATATGTTCTAGGATGTTCAATGTGTTCAGGATGTATAAACCACTCATTTCAGGAATTTGCCACCAAATGGAATAAAATCTCAAAGTGTCCAGAAATGGCAGTAGTTTCACACAGTTGAGTGTTATGCTTGTTTTTGCTTCTTGTTTTGTTTTGGGTGTTCTTTTCCTTTTTTAAAATATAAAGAAAATATGGTTGAAGGGAAAAGGAAGTTTTCTTTCCTATCCATTCTATCTTTTATTCTGAGAGTTCAAGATAAATATCAGTAAAATTAGGACTAATAATTGAATTATGATTATGAAAATAATAGATTTTATTAAATCTTTCAAATCACTGGTATACCGTTAGTGCAATTGCTAGGTAGCAACAAAGTAATATCACAAACAAAGATTGAATGTATCATTATTTACCAATTCAGCATTATATATTATTTGCCTATTACATTTATCAATTTGAATGCCAATAGACAATCAAGGGCAATTAAATGGAGTTGTATAATTTTTGCTTACTATTTATAAGCAGAGCAATAGCTACGTATTACAAATAAAGACATAACATCCTTTGTTCCTCAAAGTAGGAAATACTATGGAAAGATTTGGAAAGAAACTATCACCTCTACCTACCTAGCACTGCAGTTATACGTGTGCACGAATCTCTGAACCATAATTTAGTAGTTGTGCATTTTAAATTTAATTTCAATAGCAATGCATGTTGTATATTTTAGATCAGTAAGAATAGTTAAAATCTATTGTATTCACTATGTGTTAGGCCTTACACAAATTAATTCATTTAATTCTTCATAGTAGTCCTGATAGGTACAATATCATTCCCATTTTATAGATGAGCAACTTAAAGCACAGAGAAGTCATGTGTATTAACTAAGTAACACAGCTAAAAAGTGTTGAAGCCTGCATCAAACCCAGGAAGTCTGGCTCCAGATTCTGCACTTACTTAGATGTTCTTCACAAACATCTAAAATACAAATCTTAAATGAAAATAAAATAATTTTCACTTACTTAAGTATAACAGCTATATATAGATCCAGGCACTGGAATTTTCATGTTAGCCTATATGACCAAGTGACTAGAATATCAGAATTAGTGTATGTGTTTAATTTAGGATACATTACATAAAGTCACAGTTATCTTAATATGTTTATGATTCATTACTCTTTGTTTTCAATATATTGACAACTCTCCTGACTTTTATCTATAAAAAAGGCAAGAAAAATTCCAAAGGAGTAGAGCCCCCTTATAATATACCTTATTAAGACATGTATTTAATCGTACTGCAAGTTAAACTACATCCCTCAATGCCTAGCAATGACATACTACCAGAATTTACTATGAATGGTTTACCTATAAAATGAGTGTTGTTCTTGTCCATTGCTGACAATAAACATATTAGTGCATCCAAATACACACACACACACACACAGATCTATGATCTTGCATAATACATGTACCTAAATGTATTTCTCATGGGAAAAAATGCAGTGTTCACGGAAAGTCTTCCACTGTATTTGAAGGAATTTAAATTCTGCCAATTGAGAGGCATTCACGGCTCAGGAGACTTATGCATTCAGCCTGAGGATAGGATTGGTTCTGTGTATTTTAAATAGCATCCTGAGGGATTATTGTCCTCATAAACGTACAATGTGAGAGCAATTTTAACTTGATAACGGTATCCGGCATGCTGTAATCCATTATGATCCTGTGAAAGCAGGCATCTGCTACTTATCTTTTAAGAGTTATGACAAAACTGATTACAAAATTGTGAACGTTAACATAATAGCTTTTATCAAACATTCAAATAATTGCAATTACTAAGATTAATGCTACAGCTAACAGCAATTAGCAGTGAAATAAATACTAAAAGAGAAAGATTGGAGGAAATGTCACAGTTTGTAAGATCAATTTGTTGCCAATTCCTGCTGATTCTGCCCTCACCACCTCCATCACACTCATGCCCCCCTCTCTATTCCCTCTGCCACCTCTCTCACTCAGGATCCAGGACCTCAAAATCTCCCATTTAGAAACATGTACTGGCCTTGGAATTAACTCCCCCAAACACCACCTACGTGCCTCCTCCCCCTGCTGCAATCCATTCATACATGATTCCCGGAAATCTTCCAGAACCACGCTGCTCCAATTATAGCACTCTCCTACACAAAGCCCTTCCTCATTGCTTGCAGAATGAACACCATGTTCTCCGGTAATCATACAAGTACCCCAAAGACTGGCCCTAATAAAAATCCCAACCTCATTTTCCACACTTGCTCTTCCCTGATCCTTCAGTCAAAACAACTTCCTGTTCTCCACATGCACTCTAAGCTTTCCATCTCTAGATCTTTGCTTACAATAGCACATTACTTAGAATGCCTTTTCCTCTCCATTGCTAAAGTGCCCCTCTGTGTAAACCCAACTCAGATTCAGCCTTCTGTTGGAAGACTTCCTTGATCTCACCAATACTAATTTCCTCTTCTCTGCACTCATAGCCTTTTACATCTACTTATCCTATGAAATTTTGCCACTTTCTATCTTGTATTATAGTTATTTACATACATATATAATCTCCCTCAAAGGGGAGAAATTTTATCTGATTCATGCTTTCAGTCCACAGTTACTTATTGCACACTAGCTATCTGCCAGACACAGTTCTTGGTGCTGAAGACACTATAACAGGACAGGCAAGAGATGAGTACTTACAGAGCTTTGAGATGAATACAGTGAAAAAATAAAAACAGGGTCATTGGGTAGAGAGTTAACTGGGTGGTTGTGTGTGTCTATTTTGAATAAGACAGAATGCAGAGATCTCAAAAATGAGGGCACCCAGATGCAAAGATCTGGGGCACAAGAAGAGAGAATCAGAATCAAAAGTGCAAAGTCTCTGAGGCAGAATTAAGCTTGGCATGTTTGGGAAATCACAAGAAGCAGTGTGGCTGGACTATAGTGAGCCAGGAGAAGAGTGGTGGAGACAAAGACAGAGGAGGGCAGGGGTCAAGTCACGGAGGCCACGGAGAGGATTTGGGATTGCATCAAAGCGAATAGGAAGTCGATTGAGGCTTTAAGCTAGAGAGTGATAGGATCTGGTTTACACATTTTAACATCATATCTATTCCTCCTGTGTCCAAGACTTTGTGCAAACAAGACCAGAAAAAGGAAGCCCAATCTCTGGCTTGGACTAGGTTTAGGCTGGTAAAGATAGAGATGGAAAGAAGTGGCCAGATTCAGCGTGTATTTTAGAAACACAACTCACAGAAATTGGATGCAGAAAGTGAGGGGGAAAAGGGGGAATTAAGAACACCTCCAAGATTTTTGACCTCATTAATGGCATAGGTGGAAGGAACTACATTAATGGAGATCAGGAGGCATGGAAGAGAAGCACACTTAGGGGTGCTGAGGAGTACCCTTGGACACATGAAGTCATAGAAGCCTACTAGATGCTCCAAGTGGAGACATAAAACAGGCGATTGAATGAATACAAAAGTCTGGAGCTCAGGGGAGAGGTCTGAGCTAAAGATACAAATTTGATCATGAGCATTTAGATTTTTTAAAGAAAACCAGATGAGAATACTGAAGATAGAGTATAACTGAAGAAGAGAAGTGGATCTGACACTATCTCCAGGTAAATAGTCAGAATTGAATTGAAGCATAGGACACTGAGCCGGTGTCCACTGGAGAAAATGACTGGTGTTTAGGGAAAAACCCCACACACACCTGGTGTCAGAAGTGTTGTGTTGAGTGTTGTGTTAGTGAGAGTAGGAAAAACGCTGTTTTTTTCTGACACCATATAGTCATTATAAAGTTATATTTGTCAAGGTAAAAGAATGGATATATTTTATTAAACAGTCTGTAAGCTTGATTTTTAACTTACAAACACGTACTGATATGCTTTATAACCCTCCATTTGAACTCTTGCCCTGGGCACTGCAAAAGTTAGAGGTGGGCCTGACCATTGGGAAATATGGAGGTCATCAGTGATCTGAAAAACAGAAGTCTGACTTGAGTGGGTTGGTGAAAGGAAATAAGGTGAGAAAGCACAGGCCATGATTAGGACTACTCTTTCATGCTGTTAATCATGAAAGAGAGAAGAAAAATAGGAAGTTAGTGGGAAAAGGATATAGAGACAGAAAAGCATTTTGTTTTGTTTTTCTTTTTTTTAAGTTAGAAAATGTGTGTAAATATTTGTATATTAATAAGAACATTTGTAGCCCTGTAATATTTTGAAATAAAATAAAACAATTAAAAAAAATCTTATGTGAAAGGTATACAGGAACTCCCTGAACTATCTTTGCAACAGTATCAGTTTGAATAGGGTACCCCAAGAATTCATGTCCCTTCCAGAACCTCAGAACATGACCTTATTTGGAAATATGGTCTTTGCAGATCCTTAATTAAATTAAGAATCCTGAGATGAGATGATATCATCCTGGATTTAGAATATGCCCTAAGTCGAATGACTGGTATCCTTATAAGAAGAGAAGATACAGAGAAACACAAGAGAAGCAGCTGCTATGGTCCGAATGTTTGTGTCCCCCCAAAATTCATATACTGAAACCTAATCACCAACGCGATAGCATTAAGAGGTGGAGCATTTAGGAGGTGATTAGGGCGTGAGGGCAGAGCCCTCATGAATGGGATCAGTGCTTTAATACAAGAAGCCTGAGGGAGCTTGTTTGCTCCTTTCAGTGTCTAGTAGGAGAATAACACGGCCCACCTGTGAGTGCAAGAAGACACCATCTGTGAGGGATGGGCCCTCATCAGACACTGTATCTTCTGGCACCTTAATCTAGGACTTCCCAGCCTCTAGAACTATGAGCAATAACTTTCTGTTGTTTATAAATTACACTGTCTGAGGTATTTTGTTATAGCAACCCAAACAGATGAGACAGTGGCCATGTAAAGTTGGTGGCAGGGACTAGGGTTGTGCTGCCACGAGGCAAGGAACACCGGGAAGGCAAGGAAGGATTCTCCCCTAGAGCCTTCAGAGAGAACACCGCCGACAACTTGATTCGGGACATCTGGCCTCCAGAACTGTGAGAGAAGAAATTTCTGTTGTTTTAAGCCACCAAGTTTGTGGTAATTTTTTGTGGTAGCCCAGGAAATTAATACAGCAACTTTTCTGTAAATCTGAAATTATTCCAAAATAAGAAGCTTAAAAAAAAATTAACAACTAGTGTGCGATCTCATAGGGCCAGCCCTGCAGAGAAAAAAGTCAGGAGCAGAATGAGGCCTTGGACTATGGGTGTGGGGACAAAAGAAGATGGAGGCAGGACCTGACCTGGCTACACAGGTGGGGCCTGCAAACAAAGTCTGGAGCATCACAAGGCCAGTCCTCCTCCCAGAAGCAGTGGAACTAGGTCGTTCAAGCCAGTGGCTCTGGAATCCAGGGAAAGCTAAAAATCCAGGAGATAAGCAGAGCTTTGACAGCAGGAGGTGCTAACATTCCTTACGTGATGTCCATCCATGCCAGACTCTGTACAGTGTACCTGTGAAATATAAATACTCTGGAGGCTTTGTAAGAATAAGGCCCAGCCTGATGGGGGCCTGACTGAAGGTAGGGTCTTCTCAAGGCCCAGAAGCAGTCCAATTGAGCAGAGATTCAGGACAGAGCCCCAAACAGAGCAAAGGACAGGAAAGAATTGATAAGACAAAATCAGCCAAAACGCAGTCTCGGGATCTGGACCAAAATGGTGGTAGGGAATGGGGGCAGAAGTAGAGAAGAGAGTTTGGAAATACTGTACCTCCTGAACTACACATTTCTTTAACTAATACTTATTGAGGTTCCTTTTCTGTGTGCTTGGGGTACCAAACCAAATAACACACAGATCTTGCCCCCAAGGATTTCAGACATTCAGGGTTGTGGGGAAGGACGTAAGACTTTCAGTCTTTCTTAGTTTGGTCACTTCAAATATAAACTCTCTGATCTTTGTGACATAATTTTTTTTTTTTTTTTTTGAGACAGGGTCTCACTCTGTTGCCTGGAGTAGAGTGCAGTGGTGTCATCATAGCTCACTGCAACCTCAAACTCCTGGGCTCAAGCAATCTTCCTGCCTCAGCCTCTCTAGTAGCTGGGACTACAGGAGTTCACCACCATGCCCTATTTTTTTGTAGAGATAGGGTCTCACTCTTGCTCAGGCTGGTTTCGAACTCCTGATCTCAAGTGAGCCTCCTGCCTCAGCCTCCCAGAATGCTAGAATTACAGGCATGAAGCACCGCACCTGGCCTGTAATTTTTTTCAGTTGAGAAAAAAATTCCCTCATCTTGTTCATATTCTATCTCTCAAGTGATAGACTTTGTAAATGAGAAAAAAGGAAGAATGCTGCACCATTTGAATGTGTGAATTGCACATTTTGCAATATTTCTCTTCTTTGTCTCTTTCTTTCTCTCTTTCTCGCACAGTCAGAAATAATTTTATTGCCAAAAATTTATAATAGATTTATCTAATCTTTGAAATACTACAGAAGGAAAAGAATACACTGCCATAATTAACCTTTTACTAGTCTTAACCCAGGTCCTCTATTTAGGAGGTATTTTTTATTTGCAAGTTACCTCTATTTAATGAATTTTCCCAATGAAGAAATGTGTCCCCACTCCCTTGTGCTGATTCTGAACCCCTTGAAAGCAGAGATAGCATGTTATTATTAATGTCTAGACCCTAACTCTTAATCAAAGAAGTCTGTGAACCTCTGAAAGTATGCAAAAATTTTTGAGTGAATGTTCATTTTTCTGGTGAGAGGGTCTATAACTTCCATCATATTTTCAAAGATTTTAATTTAAAACTCTCAAGCAGGTTGGAACCACATACTACAAACTTAATAAGTGTTTGCTGAACAACTAATTACTTAATCTATTTATATATCCTGTCAATTCCCTCCAGCCAGGAACTTCCAGAAACACATCTGTGGCTGAACAGGTTGGGCTTATCACCTATTGCAGAGGAGAATATACAGTATGGGGGACAGTGAGATGTCTCACTGAGAAAGTGCTAGAAAGAACCAGTAGGATTTGGACTTTGATGGGGAGACTTGTGAGAGTGTCCATGATCGAATATCTCAATCTTAGACTATGGAAGAGGAGATTAGCACAAAGAAAAGCTGTAACTGGTAAAGAAACAGCATTTCATTTTGGCTGAGAGAGGGGTGTTTTGTGGACATTTGTGGGTGACACAGTGACCTTGTTTGTGTCTGTGCTTAGAGAACATTATGAAGTGGCCTTGCTTTGTCTCATTTTACCGTGGTCTCGGCGTAACCTTGTCTGAGATTGCTGTTCTGCGAGATTGTTTATGTCTAGCAGGAGAACAACATGGCCTGCCTCTGAGTGCAAGGCCAGCTTCTGAATGCCAGGGGCTGCTCTTTTCTCTTTCTCAATTCCTAATAGTGGGAAGATTTTTTTACAAGGTAAAGTAACTCAGTAAGGTGTTAGTAAAGCTTACAAATTTACTGATTTAAACGTCATTGCCAAAATCTAAGATAGAGAGTTATATCTACAATAAAATAGGTATCATTATTTTATGCACACATAAGGAATTTATATCTACTCAATAAGGCATCTTATTCAGTATTTCTTCTTGTACATTTCACAAATAGTTTTCTGCAGAAGGTACGTCAAGAAGTGTTTTCACTTAAAACTAGGCATTTATGGGTGCATGATTTAAAAAAGTTTTTTAAGGCCAAAATAGGCATCTGATTACACATAGCTTAAAAGGAGTTCCTTTCTGTTTTTTCCAAACTAATGGCCAATGACTAAGTGTATTCTGGGAAGCCACTTTATTAATATGTTTATATTTTATGAATTTATATGTTTACATCTTAATTTTGTGTTTTCATTTTGTGATAATCTAAAGAACAACAATAGTACAAACATGTTCAGGATGACTGTCTTATCACCAGGTACCACCTGGTGATGTCTTTTCTCTTGTGTGTCTCTACAAGTAGAATCTTCTTTGTTCCAAGTGAAATTTGATGACATCACAGGGCACCATGATATTGGACCAGTAGAAGTTAGACCACAGAAAAATGGTTAGGAGAATTGAGTCATCACATAGCATACAAGCACATGGTAACACAAGAATAAGAAACTCAAAAGAACTTGCATCTGTAACAGAGATCAGAAAACTGCAGGCACATCACAAAATATGAAGGAAGAAAGGAAGGGGGGAGGGAGAGAGATGTTTATTAGAATGAGAACAGTGATGATATTTGTTGATGGGACTAATTAAAAACTGGTTTTTAATTACTTTATCCTTCTTTTAACAGAGTCTAAATTTCCTTTAATAATGTACTTTTTCAAATAAAATTTATATTTTTAAAAATCTTTATATTGTTCAATATAATGCTATTGCTCAGTTCTTTAAATAATGTTTGAAGTGACTGATAGTTTATAAAACACTGTAAGACTTCTAGTTTCTGGTCTGACATATAAAGAGCTTGGAAGTTGTACCTCCAATCTTCACATCTAGAAAAGAGTTGATCAACTGAAATTCAACACTCTGAAATTCAAATTGAAAATCAACAACTCTGCTTAGAACCACCACAGAATTGAGATCACAAAGCAAACCACCACCCTGAAAACTAGACAGACGAGAGGATCACAGCTTCCTGGAACACAAGTTGCTGCTACAGACTGGAAGGAGCACTTACTTAGAAATACACTACTTTCTAGAAACTGAGTTTGTCCTCACTTGAGTGATAAAATCTCCTAGGGGCCCTGCCTCATAAAGGCCCCCACACTTTCATGAGTTTTATTTCCAGGAGCCCCACCAGGTTCTCAAGGTGGAGGTCAGAGAAAAACTCCCCACATGCTTTTGACGGGGGAGGGGGAAAAGTAACCACTCTGAAATAAGCTCAGAGAACTTTATTCTTAACAATTGCCTGCCCCCTCCAAAACTAACAAATGTCATTTGCTTTCCTTTACACTAGCAATGAAAAATTAGAATTTGAAATTAAAAGCACACCACCATACACATTTGCACCAAAAAAGGAATATGTCAGTATAAATCCAACAAAATATGTGCAAGAACTACATGAGGAAAACTACCAACTACAAATTTCATTCCGATGAATGAAATCAAAGGACATCTAAATAAAGGGAGAGATATTCCATGTTCATGCAGAGAAAGACTCAATGCTGTTAAGATCTCAGTTCTTCCCATTTTGATATATAGAGTCAATACAATCCCAGTCAAAATCCCAGGTAATTATTTTGTGGCTATTGACAGACCAATTCTAAAGTTTATATGGAAATGCAAAAAATTCAGCATAACCAACACAGTATTGAAGAAGAACAAAGTTGGAGGACTGATACTATCCAGCTTCAATACTTAGTAAAAGCTACAGTAATCAAGACAGTGTGATACTGGTAAATAAATAGACAAATAGATCAATGATACAGAACAGAGAGCTCAGAAATAGACCCATACAAATACAGTCAACTGATTGTTTACAGTGGATTAAAGGCAATTCAATAAAGAATAGATAGTTGTATTATAATAATTTACTAGGGCTGCCATAACAAAATATAATAGACTGGGTAGCTTAAAAAATAGAAACATTAGCTTGCAGTTCTGGAGGCTAGAAGTCCAAGATTAAGGTTTCAGCAGGTTTGGTTTCTTTCGAAGCCTCTGTTCTTGACTTGCAGATGGCCACCTTCTCAGTGTCCTCACATGACTGGCTCTCAGTCTGTGTGGGTGTCTGGCGTCTCTAATCTCTCCTTATAAGGACATCAGTCATATAAAGACACCACTCTAATGCCTCTATTTTAACTTAATTACCTCTTTAAAGAGCCTATCTTCAAATACTGTTACATTCAAAGGTACTAGGGGTTAGGGCTTCAGCATATGAATTATGGTGGATGCAATTCAAACCATAAAAATGTCTTTCAACAAATCGTGCTGAAATAACTGGACATCCACAAGCAAAAATGTGAATCTAGACACAGACCTTACATCTTGCACAAAGATTAATTTAAAATGTAAAATACAAAACTATAGAACTTTTAGAAGATAACATCAGAGAAAATCTAGGTGGCATTGGGTTTGGCAATGAGTTTTCAGATACAACATCCAAAGAAGAATCCATGGGGGAAAAAATAATAAGTTGTGCTTCATTAAAATCTAAAACTTCTGCTTTATTAAAAACACTGTTAAGAAAATGAAAAGACAAGCCACAGACCGGGAGAAAATATTTGCAAAATGCATATCTGATAAAGAACTTAGATCCAAAACATATAAAGAACTCTTAACAACTAAACAATAAGAAAATAAACAACCCAATTCAAAAGTGAGCAAAAAATATGAGTAGACACCTCACCAAAGAAGACATGCAAATGGCAAATAAGCATATAAAAATAGCCTCAACATCACATGTCATTAGCGAATTACAAATTAAAACAATAAGATAATACCACACACCTATTAGAATGGTTAAAATCCAAAACACACACAATGCCAAATGCTGGCAAGAATGTGGAGCAACAGAAATGCTCACTCATTGCTGGTGGGAATGCAAAATGATACAGTTAGCTGAGGTAGGCATGGCTGTTTTTGCTTGGGACCCAAAAAATGCAGAATATACATTCTTCTTATCAACACCTAGAACATTTTCCAATATAGACTATATGTTAGGCCACAAAAAAATCTCAGCAAATTTTAATAAATGGAAATTATACCATATGTCTTCTCAGACCACAATGGAATAAAACTAGAAATCAATCCCAAGAGGAACTCTTAAAACTATACAAATATGAGGAAAGTAAACAATTTGCTGCCGAGCAATCTTTGGGTCAACAATGAAATCAAGATAGAAATCAAAAAAATCTTTTGAATTGAATGACAATGGTGATACAAGATTTCAAAATCTCTGAGATCCAGAAAAAGCAATGCTAAGAAGGAATAGCATAGCACTAAACGTCTACATCAAAAAGACAGAAAGATCATAAATTGACAAGTTAATGTCACATCTCAGGGAATTAGAAAAACAAGAACAAACCAAATCTAAAGCTAGCAGAAGACAAGAAACAACAAACATCAGAGCAGAACTAAATGAAATTAAAATTAAAAAAATACAAAGGATCAATGAAACAAAATATTGTTTCTTTTGAAAAGATAAACAAAATCCAGAGACCACTAGCTCTACAAGAAGAAAAAGAATCTAAAGCTAGCAGAAGACAAGAAACAACAAACATCAGAGCAGAACTAAATGAAATTAAAATTAAAAAAATACAAAGGATCAATGAAACAAAATATTGTTTCTTTTGAAAAGATAAACAAAATCCAGAGACCACTAGCTCTACAAGAAGAAAAAGAATCTAAAGCTAGCAGAAGACAAGAAACAACAAACATCAGAGCAGAACTAAATGAAATTAAAATTAAAAAAATACAAAGGATCAATGAAACAAAATATTGTTTCTTTTGAAAAGATAAACAAAATCCAGAGACCACTAGCTCTACAAGAAGAAAAAGAATTCAATCAAAGCTCAATCAAAAATGAAAAGGGAGACATTATAATTGATACCACAGGAGTACAAAAGATCATCCAAGACTACTATAACATATCTATGCAACAAACTACAAAATCTAGAGGAAATGGACAAATTTTTGGAAATATACAATATCCCAAGCTTGAATCAGGAAGAAATAGAAATCCTGAGCAGAGTAGAGAGAATGAATCAGTAATAAAAATACTCTCAACGAAAAAAGCCCAGGACCACACAGATTCACAGCTAAATTCTACCAGACCTATAAAGAGCTGGTACCTATCCTACTGAAACTATTCCATAACATCGAGAAGGAAGGAATCCTCCCTAACTCATTCTATGAAGTCGGTATTACTTCAGATAAAAAGAAAACTACAGACCAATATCCCTCATGACCATAGATGCAAAAATCCTCAAAAATTACTATTTGGGTGACAGGTACACTAAAGCCCTGACTTCACCACTATACGATTCATCCATGTATCAAAAAACCACTTGTACCCCTTAAACCTATTGAAATTTTTTAAATGTTCCAATTAAAAGAAAAAAAATGGTATAGCTACTTTGGAAGACAGTTTGACATTTTGTTACAAAGCTAAACATGAGCTTATCATACAATACAGCAATCATGCTCCTAGATCTCGAACTCCTGACCTTAAGCACTCCTCCTGCCTTGGCGTCCCAGAGTGCTAGGATTACAGGCACGAGCCACCAAGCCTGGCAAATCATGCTTATAGGTACTTATGCAAATGAGTTGAAGATGTATATCCCCTCAAAAAACTGCTCATAAATGTTTATGTCAGCTTTATTCATAATTTCCAAAAATTTGAAATAATATAAATGTCCTTCAATAAGTGAATGAATAAACAAACTATGGTACATTCATACAATGGAATATTATTCAGCAATAAAAAGAAATGAGCTACAAAGTCACAAAAAGACGTGAAGGAACCTTCAATGCATATTGCTAAGTGAAAGAAGCCAGTCTGAAAAGGCTACGTACTGTATGATTTTAACTACATGACATTCTAGGAGAGGCAAAACTATAGAGATAATAAAAAAAAATCAGTGGTTGCCAGGGAATTGGGGAGAAGAATGAATGAGGGAAGCATAGGGAATGTTTAGGGGAATGAAACTATTCTGTATAATATTGTAATGGTGAATACATGACATGTATTTGTGAAAATCAGTAGAAACATACAACACAGCTATAGCCTGAATTGTGCCCCTCCAAAAGTTCGTATGTTGAAGCCCTAACCCCCAATGTGACTGATTTGGAGATAGGACATTTGAGGAGGTAATTAAGGTTAAATAAAGTCAAAAGGGTAGGCCTTGATATGATGGGATTAGTCAGGAAGGGAAGATGAATGTATAGTGGGGGTAACTGAGAACAAACTGGAACTCACGGGCATGAGCGGGTTCCCCACAAGAACGGACTAAAACCCATGTCTCTTCTTACTTCCTCTGGCACTGGTGCATGAGTATCCTAGAGCTCTCAATCACAGAACTAAACACACCTGACGCAGGAGTAAGAGGCACTGAAAGAGGATCTAGGGAGGGTGGGGCAGTTGCACGCCCATTGCTGCTGCACATCAACAGTGTGAACCAGCAAACACGCAGCAACGTGTGTGAGCTACAAAATGGTACGGCTTCACTTCCAACTCCACTGAGCTTGCACAGAAACCTCTCTTGTGGCTTACCCTAACCAGAAATAGACAGGAAAGGAAATTCTTGGAAATTTAGTTCAGCCTAATCAACACATTACAAAACCACCACAAATACTCTCACTTCAATGTTATGAAATGACAGTGTTCAAAATTGATCAAGTAACCTCATCATAAATTTTAATTTTTATTTTCAAATGATCCCCCCCAAAAATGAAGAAATGCTCTTGTGAATTTGCAGGAAACTTCAACAAACTATACATTTCCCACACAGTATTAATTCCATTCAGTTTATCATCAAATTCTGCCTCATGTTGCCTGCACTGTGGTCATACATAAATCAATCTTTTAAAATCAATTTAAAACTCAGATGTAATATCTGTGGCATATTAATAATTTACAGTTGCAGAGGCCTGATGCTAATGATAGGAGGACTAATATCAAAACATAATCCAAGTGAACCCCTAATCTACTCCCACCTTCTCACCTTCTCTACCAAGTGTCTAACTTTATCTCTTCCAGGCACAGTAACCTTGAATGGCCTATATTTGCATAATGCATTTCCTATCGATTTTTTTTTTTCATTCCCAACTAATCAGATTAGAATCCATCTGCCAGGATCTGAAGGTGTCCTTGCTAGAACTGGTTACAGACCCTTCCTTGTAAATGATCATGTAGATTAGGAAAGACAAAGTGTACCTTCTCCCTGATATATCAAATATAGGTAATTTAGGATGTTTTAAAGTATGGCATAGGGCATGACGGAGTCTCACAATGCCCTACTTAGAATATTAAAAGATGAGACAAAACCCCTAAAATAACAGCACAATCTCTCCTGCTACCCATCTCTTATATTTCCAAGATAATGGGAGGAGCTTTCTTTGGGAAACAACTTAGAAGATATTATCATGTGGGTTCAATAAACTCTTTGTGAAGCTGTTGTCTAAATCATGCTTGGAATGGAGCACTGCCTGACTCCCACTGTGTGGACATCCATGAGGTAACCCATACCTCCTCTAAGATTGTAAGAGCCACACATTCCTGCACCCTGTTACGCCATAGCCTTAAAGGGTCTTTCCACCAGAGGGATGTGTTCTGAGATCAGCAACACATTTTATAATGTTACAAATACCCTCTCAATCAAATAGACCATATCATTTATCTATCTCCCAGTGAGATAGTAAACTTCTTTAGGAAAGTATAGAAAGAATTCCAAATTTATATGTCTTCATCTCTTTAAGTGCAAGAAGTCCATTCTCCTCAAGAATTTCCAGTAGGAATCAAGGGTGCTTTCACTGGCCCATGGGTCAGCCCTGATTTATTGATAGCTACTGCAATAGCTAGGTCTAGAACCCACAGCCTCAAGCCTCAACAGTCCATCAGAGTGTCACTCAAGACAGAACTCTTCTCCCAAGACCAGCACCCCACCAGACACCGCTGCTCACAAGAGGTAGCACTGATGTTTCTGCAACATGTAAGACCATTCTTTCTGTATTACAATCAAAAAGTACCACAGTAAACTTGCTTGAATCCCAGAGTGTCAGCAGTTAGTAACACAGCCATTCTCTCCTGGGATACACAAACTGAAGTTTGCTCTCCACATTGTTACTGGGACCACTTCAAGATGTGAGTACTGTTGCTAAGCATCTCCTAACCTGGCAGACACTTTCCTCTCTTCTAATGAATTCTTTCTCGGGGTCTTGGTCATGCTCTCTAATCTGAATTCCATTGTATTTCTCTCCCTCAATCTGCCCAAATTTACGTTTGAACCTATATTGAATAGTGGAGTTCCCTAGAAAGAACTCAGCCCCTGTGTGAATCAGCTTATGTAAATGGTTTAGGGCTGCAGAGGAGTGTCCCCTAACTCCATCCACCAGAATCTATTTGAACCCCAGATAACACACCCTGTTACATTTCTTTTGATTCCTAACCCTCTTCTTTAAGTGTTAATAACAGAGTTGCCTATACTGAATCTAGATTATCATTAAGGAATTATTTAAGAGTAGATAAACAAGTGGATTCCCTTGACGAGATACCAGTTTCCTGCTATTTTTTTTCCTGTATATGAACTTCCACTCCCTCTTCATCTGTAAAATGGAGGTAATCATAATAATAATATCTTCTCACAGATTTGTTGTGAGAATTAAGTAAGTTAATGTGTACAAGTTAATTAGAAAAATGCCTGTAATAAACTAAGTGCTCCATAAATCTTACAAGAAAGAAAGAAAAGAAAGAAAGGAAAGAAGGAAGGAAGGAAAGAAGGAAGAAAAAGAAGAGAGAGAGAGAAAAGTTGAAAAAGTGCAGAGTCTGTGGGACATGTAGGAGCTGCTTTGTCCCTGAGGCCATTACATGAAGTTTCTTGAGCCCTTGTAATTTAAACCTCATATAATACTAAGCATTATTTAGCTGAGAACATTGTAAGGCTTGGATATTTTAGTAAACCTTTTTGCTAAGAATAAGTATAACAAAGCTCCTTTTTTTTGGAACAAGTAGAAACTTCAAATAGCCAAAATTTTCTCTCCCTATGCATTTTATACTCAATTTTTTGTGGGAAAGTGTGATAAGATACATGTAAACAAGTTGATATATGGAAATTTTCTGTGGATAAGAAAGTAAAGGAAAATATGACAAAATATTAACAAATTTTGAATCTAGGTAGTAGGTATATGGGTATTCATTACCCTATTATTTCAACTTTTTTATGTGACGAAATTTTCATAATAAACAGTGGGAGAAATGGGAAAATTTAAAGTGCATATTAAGGTCAGTGAAAATTCAGGCTAGTATTTATAGCTTCTGTATCTATAATATTATATACACTAATAACTGATGTTACAATGCCCCTTAGATACTGTAAAATCTCTAAACATGCCTCTTGAAGTATCAAAAATTAATATTAATAACAATTAAATTTTTAAAATAAAAATAAAACTCATGAACAACTTTATTGTAACATTGAATAGCGAAGAATTAGAAATCTAAAATCTACTGACAGAGAGCAGAATAAACAAATTATAATACATCTATACAATGGAATATTACAGATTCATTAAATAAGAATGAGAAAGCACTTTATGTTGCTGATATGGCAAGAATGCCAAGATATGTTGTTACATGAAAAAAAACAGGAGCAGAAGAGTGTGTATAGACTACTATTGTTTGCATAAGAAAAAGAAAAAAAACTTTCAACTATACACAGAATTTTTATGTGGGTATATAATAGTTCAGGAAGGACACCCTAAACACAGGTAAATTGGAAGGGCACTGAGGGGATGAGACATAGCAGAGAGAGGGAGACGTTTAGAGTCCATCCTTTTGAAAGCTTTTGAATTTTGTCCTATGTCAATGTATAACCTATTTTAAAAACAAATAAAATGTACATTTTAAAATAAATGAAAAATAAATATTAAATAAGATAGGTAAACAACAAATTTTTGTCTATACTTGGGAAAGTTACAAAGCTAACATGAAACTAATACTCAAATGGTTAGGTAACACGGCCCCACAAAACAAGCAAAATCAATCCATCCTTTTTGTGGTAAAGTGAACAAGTGACAACTGGATTGCTCTGAAAGCAGAGCCTGGGAAGAAGAATAAAGGTCCTGGTAAGGTAATAGAACCCATTACCAGAATCCTTACCCATTCTTTAAGAAATGGAGAAGGTTCTTGATAACATGGGTTTCTTTCAGGAGTGCAAGGAAACCCTCAGACTGGTCCTCTGACCTTTGTACATTCTGTATCATACCACAGTGGAGGGTTGGCCCTGGCTAGGGAACATGGACTCAAAAAGCAGTTGCAGAATCAACCTAAGTGCCCATCAATTCATGAGTGAATTAATAAAATGTGGTGTATGTACACCGTGGAGTACTACTCACCCATAAAAAATGAATTAATTCCTTTTGTAACAATCTGGATGAAACTGGAAACCATTTTCCTTAGTGAAGTATCCAAGAATGGGAAAACAAACACCACACATACTCACTATAAAATTGGAACTAACCGAACAGCACTCATGAGCACAGATGGAAGTAAAACTCAACAGAAATCAAGCAGATGGGAGCGGGGAGGAGGAGATGGGTGAAATCATACCTAATGGATACAATGTTCACTATTTGGATGATGGGCACACTTATAACTTTGTCTCAAGCAGTACAAAATAAATCCATGTAACCAAAACATTTGTACCCCTATAATCTGAAATTTAAAAAAAGCAATTCCAGCACAACTTAGTCTCCTCCATATTGTCAACCCCAAATTCAACATTTTAGATTCTGTTTTCTTTCACATCTTAACAATTTTTTAAACTAATTCTCCCAGTTTGTTTATTTACTTATTTATCTTTGCCAGACATAATCTCCAATTAACAAGGAAATAAAAGAATAATAGCTCAAGTTCAAATTCAAATATTTGTGTTAATCCTATTCTAGTTAAATGTTGAATACTACAGCTCTGTCATGTTCAAATTCATTTACTGACAAAGTAATAATCCTTGATCCTCTCTACCTGGGAATATTTCTGTCTTTATTTACATGGTGCCATATTTATTTAGCTATGTAGTAGCAGCTTCCCAGTGAGTCTCATCTCCTGGTACTCACACCCTTGTGTAATCTCCATCCTCTTAATTATGGGTAGACTTAGTGACTCATTTCTAACAAATAAAATATGCCAGATAGCCAGGCACAGTGGCTCATGCCTATAATCTCAGCATTTGGGGAGTCCAGGGCAGGAGGATCACTTGAGCCCAGGAGTCTGAGATCAGCCTGAGCAACATAGGGAGACACGGTCTCTACAAAAAATACAAAACTTAGCCGAGTGTGGTGGTGTGTGTCTGTAGTCCCAGTTACTGGGGAGACTGAGGCAGGAGGATCACTTGAACCCAGGAGTTTGAGGTTGCAGTGACCTACAATGAAGCTATTGTACTCTAGCCTGGCAACAGAGTGAGACCCTGTCTCAAAAAAAAATAAAGTTTAAAATTAAAAAAATAAAAATAAAATATGGCATAGTAATGAATGTCACTTCAAAGATTAGCCTTTAAAAAGACTGTGGCCTCCATCTTGGGTGCTCTCTCTTGCTCTTCCTTGGATCATTTGACCTGGGGGAAGCCAATTGCTGCTTTGTCAGGCTGCCCTGTGAAGAGGGCCATGTGAGTGAACTTGGAAGCAAATCGCTCAGCCCCAGTTGAACCTTAACATGACTGCAGCCCTAACCAAGAGCTAGACTGCCACCTTGTGAGAGACTCTGAGCCAGAGGCACCCTACTAAACTGTTCACAGATTCCCGACCCTCAGAAATTATGAGATAATAAATGATTGATATTTTAAGATCCAAAATTTTGGAGTAATTGTTAGGCAGCAATAGGTAACTAACACAAACTACAACTATTAAAACCATAATTTTAAATGAACTAATGAAATACCTAAAATACAGTAAAATCTTTTGTCCAAAGAACACAAACAGCAAAGAGTAGATGTTTAATAATGCTGATTGTGTAATAAATTATTTGAAAACTTATTTTAATAATTCCACAATCAATGAAATGCTAATTGCATTTTAAATTAACGAAGACCTTGGAATGACTCATCAAAATATGAAAGATTGTTCAGCATAGCAAATCTTGCATATTTTTATTTTCTGTCTGTGAAAATCCTTTTATGATATTAATGCATTAAGAATTTCTATATTTGCATAAACAGAATCACCAATCCCAAATTCTTCCAGATAATAAACAATTTACTGAACTTGAAATTCAATTTATAGGTCTAAATTTTATTTTAGTGTTAATTCCTCTAGAATCAATGCCTGAAACAGCATTTGCTTTAAAGAATGAGGCATGAGTGCCCTCTTGTGATAGAATAGGCATTTAAATTCATTTGTAAACATTTTTCAGTTGCATACGAAATAATTTGAACCAAATCATTTCTCAAGCACAAAATGCAAGACCACCAATTCGTATCAGTACGTTTAAGTGAGGGAAGGCTAAATACATGAAGAACTTGGTTAATGTTAATAGATAATATGAATAATTCACATAAAAATATTGTTTCTTTGAATATACTGGTAGTTCAAACAAAAGCTTAGTAAAATAAAGGCTCTTTGAAGTGATTGCCACTTAATTACCTAGAAAATGCTCTCCATTCCTGCTTGGAAACACAGACAGACTTTCAAAACAAGAGGAAGTCTCACGACCAAGCAAGCAGGCTCTAGTGCCCTTCCATCAAGTGTCAAGTGTTTGATCCTGAGCTACTTTGTCAATTATACTTGTCTTAAATTTAGGTAATTAAATAATATGCAAAATAATTATTCATTAAAGGAGTAAGGAAATGTTGCTAAGGAAAACAGAGTTGGATCCTTTGCAATGACTTCAGAAAAGATAATTGGGGGGAAAAACTTTTTTGAAACTGTATACAGACAAGAAAACTTTAAGAATAGATAATAGAAGTCATAAAAACCTAGAAAAATTCTAAACCCAAAAGCCTCATAATACCACCAGACTACCTAAAAAATAATTTTTTTTAATTTTTAAATTTCAGAATTTATGGGAGGTACAAATATTTGGTTCCACATATTGCCTTTGCACCACCCAAGCCACTTGTAGCCCATCCCCCAGAGAGTGCACTCCACACCCATTAGTTGTGAATTTTCCCATCCCCTCCACCCCCTCCCACCTGCCTGGCACCCGGTGAATATTACTTCCATGTGTGCACATTAAGTGTTGATCAGTTAGTAACAATTTGATGGTGAGTACATGTGGTGCTTGTTTTTCCATTCTTGTGATGCTTCACTTAGAAGAATGGGCTGCAGCTCCATCCAGGATAATACAAGTGTTAGTTCACTATTGTTTTCTGTGGCTGAGTAGTACTCCATGGTATACATATACCACATTTTATTTATGCATTCATGTATTGATGGGCACTTGGGTTGTTTCCACATCTTTGCAATTGTGAATTCTCCTGCTATAAACATTTGAGTGCAGATGTCTTTATTGTGGAATGACTTTTTTTCCTTTGGATAGATTCCCAGTAGTGGGATTGCTGGATCAAATGGTAGTTCTACTTTTAGTTCTTAGAGGTATCTCCATATTACTTTCCACAGAGGTTGTACTAGTTTGCAGTCCCACCAGCAGTGTATGAGTGTTTCCATCTCTCCACATCCCCACCGACATTTATTGTTTTGGGACTTTTTGATAAAGGCCATTGTCACTGGAGATAAGTGGTATTTCATTGTGGTTTTGATTTGCATTTCCCTGATGATTAGAGATATTGAGCATTTTTTGGTACGTTTATTGGCCATTAGTCTGATTTCTTTTGAAAAGTTTCTGTTCATGTCCTTTGCCCACTTTTTAACAGAGTTGTTTGATTTTTTTCTTGTTGATTTTCCTAAGTTCTGTATAGATTCTAGTTATCAGCCCTTTATCAGATGTGTAGCTTGCAAATATCTTCTGCCATTCTGTAGGTTGTCTATTTGCTCTCATGATAGTTTCCTTGACTGTACAGAAGCTTTTTAATTTGATCAGCTCCAATTTATTTATTTTTGTTGCTGCTGTGATTGCTTAGGGGATGTTCTTCATAAGTTCTTTGCTTAGGCCAATGTCTATAAGAGTTTTCCCAACATTTTCTTCTAGAATTCTTACAATTTCATGTCTTAGATTTAAGTCTGTTATCCACCATGACTTGATTTTTGTGAGAGGTGAGATGTACGGATCCAGTTTCATTCTTCTGCATGTGGCTATTCAATTTTCCCAGAACCATTTGTTGAATAGGGATTCTTTTCCACAGTGTATATGTTTGCCTGCTTTGTTAAAGATCAGATGAAAATATGAGGATGGTTTTATATCTGGGTTCTCAGTTCTGTTCCATTGGTCTAGGTCTCTGTTCTTGTGCTAGTACCACACTGTTTTAGTTACTATTGCCTTGTAGTATAGCTTGAAATCTGGTAGATTGATCCCTCCCAATTTGTTCTTTTTGCTTAATATTGCTTTGGCTATACGGGGTCTTCTCTGGTTCTACATGAAGTATAGAATTATTTTTTCTACATCTGTGAAAAATGATGTTGGTATTTTGATAGGGATTGCATTGATTCTGTAGATCACTTTAGGCAGTACAGAGATTTTAACAATATTGATTCTACTGATCCATGAGCATAGTAGAGTTTTCCATCTGTTTACATCCTCTGCAATTTCTTTTCTCAGTGCTTTGTAGTTCTCCCTATATAGGTCTCTCAACTCCTTAGTTAAATATATTCTTAAATATTTGATCTTCTTTGATGGTGTTGTCCAAGGTGTTGCATCTTTGATTTGATTCTCAGCTTTATTGTTGTTGGCATATATGAAAGCTACTGATTTGTGTGCATTGATTTTGTATCCTGAGACTTTGTTGAACTTATTTATTAATTCCAGTAGTCTCTTGGCAGAATCTTTAGGGTTTTCTAGATATATTATAAGATCATATCATCTGCAGGTAACAGTTTGACCTCTTCTGCCTCCATATGGATGCCCTTGATTTCCTTCTCTTGTCTGATCACTCTGGCAAGGACTTACAGCACTGTGTTGAATAGAACTGGTGATAGAGGGCAACCTTGTCTGACTGCAGTTCTAAGAGGAATCCTTTCAATTTTTCCCCATTCAGTATGATGTTAGCTGTGGGTTTATCACATATAGCTTTAATAATTTTGAGGTATGATCCATCTATGCCTATTTTGTTAAAAGTTTTTATCATAAAAGCGTGCTGAATTTTGTCAAATGCTTTTTCTACATCTACTGAGAGGATCATATGGTCTTTGTTCTTGCTTTTATTTATAAGGTAAATTATAGATTTACCTTATAATTATTTATAGATTTGCATATGTTAAACCATCCTTACATCTCTGGGATGAAGCCCACCCAGTCATAATGAATTATTTTTTTGATGTGCAGTTGCATTTGGTTTGCTAAGATTTTATTGAGAATTTTTGCATCTATATTCATAAGGGATATTGGTCTATAGTTTTCTTTTTTTGTTGTGTCCTTTTCTGGCTTTCAAAGTGATATTGGCTTCATAGAATGAGTTGGGGAGGATTCTATCTTTCTCAATGTTGTGGAATAATTTCTACAGTATAAGTATCAATTCTTCTTTGTAGGTTTGATAAAATTCAGGTGTGAACCTGTCTGGTTTGGGACTTTTATTTATTGGAAGATTTTTTATTTCTACTTCAATGTCTGTGCTTGATATTGGTCTGTTCAGGAATTCTATTTCTTCCTGATTGACCCTAGAGAGGTTATGTGTTTCTAAGAATTTTTCCATTTCCTCCATGTTTTCAAGTTTTCGGGCAAAGAGATTTTTACAGTATTCACAGGTGATGTTTTGTATTTCCCTTGATATCTGTTGTGACCACTCCTTTTTCATTTCTAATTGAACTTATTAGGATCCTTTCCTTTTTACTTCTGGTCAATCTAGCAAGAGGTCTGTCAATTTTGTTTATCTTTTCAAAGAACCAACTTTTTGTTGTATTAACCTTCTGTATAGTTCTTTTATTCTCAATTCCATTTAGTTCTGCTCTGATCTTGGTTATTTCTTTTCTTCTGCTGGGTTTAGGATTGGTTTGCTCTTCCTTTTCCAGTTCCTTGAGATAGTTCATTAGTTTGTTGATTTGTGATCTTTCTGTCTTTTGGATGTGGGCATTTAATGTTATTAGTTTTTCTCTCAGGTATGCTTTTGCTGTATCCCACAGATTATGATAACCTGTGCCCCTATTATCATTTAGTTTGAAGAATCTTTTGATTTCCATCTGGATCTCTTTCTCGACCCACTAGTCATTCAGCAATGGATTATTTAATTTTCCCCGTGACTGTGTAGAAGTGAATGTTTCTGTTGGAATTGATCTCTAATTTTATTCCACTTTGGTCTGAAAAGTTACATGGCATAATTTCTCTTTTTTTTAATTTGTTAAAATCTATTTTGTGGCATAGGATGCGATCAATTTTAGAGAAAGTTCAATGAGCTGATAAGAAGAACATATATTCAGTGTTGTTTGGGTGGAATGTTTGGTATGTCTGTTAGACCTATTTGTTCTAGAGTTCTGTTTAAGTCCATTGTTTCTTTGTTAATTTTCTGCATGGAGGATCTTCCCAGTTCTTTCAGTGGGGTGTTAAAATCCCCAGCTATTATGACATTGCTGTTTATTATTATATGTTGTTTAGTTCAACCAGAGTTTGCTTTATGTATCTGGGCGCTCCTGTGTTGGGTTCATAAATATTAAGGATTGGTAAGTCTTGTTGGATTTTTCCCTCCACCATTATGTAGTGACCATCTTTGTCTTTCTTTACTTTTGTTGCTTTAAAGTTTATGTTATCTGCTATAAGAACGGCTACCCCAGCTTTCTTTTGGTTTCCATTTGCCTGGAAATTTATTTTCTATCCCTTCACCTTGAGTCTGAATGAGTCCTTATGGGTAAGATGTGTTTCTTGGAGACAGCAGATTGGTTTTTTCATAATACTTTAATTTCTTTAGAGAATTTTTCATTCATTTCCTGTACTGTTTTTGTGGCTTCTTTGTGTTGGTTTCTATTTTCTCTTGAATTGCATTGAGTTTTCTCAATGCAATTGAGAAAACTCAATCTATATTCAAAATTCTTCCTCTGTCATTTTAACCATTTCACTTAAGTTCATAATGAGCTCATTAGGAGCTAATGATTTCTTTCGGGGGTGAATTTTTGCTCTGATTTTTCATGTTTCCTGAGTTCTTTTGCTGATTCTTTCTCATCTGTCCTCTTGGTCGAGAGCTGGGGTGCTAGGCCTGGTTTATGGCCCTGTCTCTAGGTCTCCAAGGTCATTCCTTGACAGTGCCATGGAGAGGAGCACTGGTCCTGTATTGCCTTAGGGGTGCTTTAGCGAATTTGATGAACCTCTTGGGTTACCTCTGACCTGTGGTCTTCGCCTCTTCCCAATGGAGTGTAGTGAGTTTGGTTCCCCAGCTTAAGCTCCAAGCTGGTGGATTATACTTGTGAATATGAATCCACTGCTCCCTAATAGTTTGAGATGGAAAGCACTATGTTTAACTATGGAGTTCCTGCTGTCATTGACTGTAATTTGTGTGCAGGAGCCAGTTACTGAGGTAATATATTGTGCCCATGGTAGGTTCTGGACCCCCAGGTGGGGTATATGAATACTGCCAGCTTTGGGAGGTGGCTTGTAGCTCCCAGGGGTTGCTTGGACCCTGCTCCCTACTACCCCCTGAGGTGGGAGGAGGAGCAAGATAGACAGCAGCTGGAGCGCGAAAGCCTGGGTGTATGAGCGTCTATGGTTGCTTATCTGGCCACTAGGGGGAGAAGCATCTCTAATATGGAATTCAGGGCTATTTCTCCAAGTTTGGAGGGCTGCTCCTGATGGGAGGGACCAACTGGTGCGATTGCCGAGGTCTCTGGCCAGGTTTTTCCTTCCCTGTCCACAAACCCAGGCACTTTCCCCTCCAATGGGACCCTTTGTGTTTCCTCTCCACCCAAGATGGGCTCCCGAGCTACCCCACAGTTCCTGTATCTGGCCCACTGGCGTGCGTCTCTGCGAGTCAGTGGCAGATAGAGGGATCTCCAATTGTGTACCCCTTTTCTGCCACTAGATCCCAAGGCGAGGTGAGTAGGCCTCTCTATCCCCAGAAGTCTCTGACTGGGAGATGCTCCCACCAGGGAAGTGTGGGGATGGGGCTCGCCCACAGAACTCTGCTCTCTTGTGCTCCTCCGCACCCTCCTGATGGACACAGAGCCTGGTGTTTTGTACACAGAAAGCTTCCTGCTCACCGGCAGCAGCAAGCTCTGGGCTCGTGTGGGTAGAAGGACTCTTCGGTTTCTCGGGAGTGTGCAGATGGCAGGCGAACCGGACCTGGGGGGCGGGGTCAGGGTCTGGGAGGCAGGAGCTGGCTAGGATCAGAAAGGGGGGCTTGGATAGGTTGGCTGCAATCTACCTCTTATGCACAGGGACAGACGCAGGTCTGCCACACAGAATACTCGGCTCTCCTGAGGCCACCCAGAGCCAGAGGAAGCAGCTGCTGGTGGCTGCTCAGGGTGGGGCCTGCTGTGCCCCGGTGGACACATGAGCCCTTGGGCCAGGAGTGGGGAGGGACTTGAAACCAAGTTTGCATGGGACACCTCAAAGCGGACAGGCCCAAAGATGGCGTCTGCCAGAGGCGACGAAGCGGGGAGAGGACCGGGATTGATAGATTGCAATCTTCTTCTTAGGCCGCGATTGTCTGCGCAGAAAATGCGTCTCTCCTCGCTTCACCCAGAGACAGTGGGAGTGGCTGCCGGCGGCCTTTCAGGTGGGCTCCCACTGCTCTCTGGTCAATTCCCCCATGTCCTGGTCCCACTGATTTCCAGGGGCGAGGTGCCCGTCTCCAAATTCCAACATACAGCCACGGGAAGCTGCAACTCAGTCTAGACCGTCCCCAGCCCTGTGCAGTCCCAGCTCAGTGCACCAGAGAGTTCAGGCTGTTTTCCGCTATTTTCTCCTCTCCACAGAGCCTGTTGTCTAGCGCAAGGGCTTTGCACCATCTCCAGATGCATCCCTGTCTGAGCAGGCAGCGGGTCTGTGGGGGTGGTGGGCATCCCCCTGCAGGTCAAATCGCACTGCACCCGCTAGGCGGGCACAGCCCTCCTGCTGCTCTGTTCTCCAGTGATCTCCTCTCACTCTCCAGTCCTTGCAAACCTACCTCTCCATCACCTTTTTTCCTGTGCCATCTTTTTTCTACTTAAAAAATAATTTTTGATAAAAATCTTAACCCAACATCAAAAGATTGGCAAAGGCCGGGCGCGGTGGCTCACGCCTGTAATCCTAGCACTCTGGGAGGCCGAGGCGGGTGGATTGCTCAAGGTCAGGAGTTCAAGACCAGCCTGAGCAAGAGCGAGACTCCATCTCTACCAAAAAATAGAAAGAAATGATCTGGACAACTAAAAATACATATATATAGAAAAAAATTAGCCGGGCATGGTGGCGCATGCCTGTAGTCCCAGCTACACGAGAAGCTAAGGTGGGAGGATCCCGCGAGCCCAGGACTTGAAGGTTACAGTGAGCTATGATTGGGCCCCCTCACTCTAGCCAGGGCAACATAGCGAGACTCTGTCTCAAAAAAAAAAAAGATTGGCAAAATATTCATTTATATATTTTATACTAAAATAAAATACTTTAGGTACATGTTATCTTTTGAATGATTCTCTACTTTAACCAACTTTTTTTTTTTTTTAAGACACAGTCTCACTCTGTCGCACTGGGTATAGTGCAATGGCATCATCATAGCTCACTGCAACCTCAAACTCCTGGGCTCAAGCAATCCTCCTGCCTCAGCCTGCCAAGTAGCTGGGACTACAGGCATGTGCCACCACGTCCAGCTAATTGTTTTATTTTCAGTAGAAACGGACTCTCGCTCTTGCTCAGGCTGGTCTTAAACTCCTCAGCTCAAGCAGTGCTCCCACCTGAGCTTCCCAAAGTGCTAGAATTACAGGTGTGAGCCAACGCGTCCAGCCTAACCAACTTTTTTTGATTCACTAACACTAAAGAATATTTTTCCCTCTAGCTGCTCATATTTTATATACATGTATAATTACATAAACACTTGTACAGAATGTGTACATGGCCTGATTCTAAAATGAATTTGGGTCTATGTGATCTGAAATTCAAGAATTCTGTCTCTGGTTAAAAATCAAACCGTAACATCTGTCATTGACATCTGAGAATATCTGTATAAAATTTTGACCCCCTAAAAGTACACAACTCTTATATTATTGATCTCAATATTTGGAAAAATTTTATGCAGACAACTGTCTGGAATCCTCACCAAAGGAGGGCATTCAATAACCCTTTTAAATATACCCAAATGACTTATCTGAAAGTCTGAGCATAGATTTTTGTGGTGACAAGATCAAATATAGCAAAAGATACAAGGGCTTCTAACTCATTTTTTAAATTATTTTTTAATTATCCAGGAAATTATAAATATAATGAGCCCAAATTAATTTAAATGGTCAGTGTTTCTCTGAATTACAATATTTATTTTAAAATTTTTGAGTACCTACAATTAGCCCCTTCTGTTTTCCCTTGAATTTACACAGGAGTCTCAGTAACAGTCAAATCAATTTGTAGATTGTCCTATGTAACTATTCTACTTCAGACTCCGTGACAGTTGTTAAAAGATAAAATTGCAACTATATTGTCTTGTAGATCTTAATTGGCTTTTATTTGTCTTCTAGAATCAGCAATCTAGACAAAAAATGGTTCAGAATGCTCTGCCCCACCTCTGGTGCCGGTTACGTTTACAGCCCGAAAAAAGGAAGATACATACAAAAAATGGAAGTATGATGTGAAGACAGCTCCATTTGCTACAGCTCAGTGTTTGCCTTCATTGAACCTGGTTTGAACAGATGCCTGCCTGTGACTGACTGAAACTCAACTGCTGTGACTGGCTGAGACTCAGCTACTTCTTACAACAGTAGGTTGCAATCTGTTTACACATCAAGTTAGATTACAGTTCACTATGTAAAGAGAAACCTTTAGGAAAAACTTAAAATATGTACAGAAGCAGCTTTAGGCCAACTTAATTCAATGTAACAATTCTATCATTTTGTTCAATTTCTCAATTTTGAAAGATCGACCAAAACTTTTAGGCATTGACTCTCTGTCACCATTGTAAATGGACTTACTCGTTCTCAACTCCCACTGGCAAATAGCAGAACAGTAAGTTTTATAAGGTGGGGACAAGGAAACAGAATAGGAAAAAAATACCTGATTGGTCAACATCAGGCCAACTCAGTCCACTTTCCTAGAAGGATTAAAGCAGAAGGAAATTTCTTATTATGTTGATTTAGGGAGACTGGAATCTATTGTTTTTCAGGGGTAAAAAACTGTTCTGTTTTCAGACTCTATATGCTTCCTAAGGTTTCAGTTTGATTATGTGGCATTTAGCATGAGCTACTCCATTTTGGTTTGGTCTGATCTGTTGGGGCATAGTGCAAGAGCTCAGCACAAAACAATGCCTTTACATAATTTTGCTTAACAATTTCCCTCTTTTGGTCAGGTTTTCATCTAAGTGAGAGTGTGACCAAAACTTAAGACGCTTATGTTCAAATTATGTTTTCCAGTGGAAGTGGATCTGGTTCCATGATTCTGCAATACCTCTGACCAAGGCAATCCAATCAATTAACTTTGCCTAATGCTATTGTACTTTTAATATCATATTTAACCATTTTACAACTTGTCCAGTGAAACAAGTACCTTTATCCTTGGAGATCTATTCAGGAAGGCGCCATGAAGGAAACACATTTTCCAATAACTTGTTAGCTACTGTAATAGCATCAGCCTTCCTGCATGGGAAAGCTTCTATACAACCAGAAAATATGCATTGAAAATGGCAATTGAATAAAATCCCTCTATGCAGTGTTCAAATGGCCCATCAAGTAGCAGAAATGTACCTGAAGTTATGACTGACTGTCTTTTCAGGATTATTGGTTTGACAAGCCAAACATTGGTCAAAAACCATTTTAGCAATTTTATAACAGTCACAATACCAATATTTTTTTATAATTTATATCACTTTATCTGTTCCATTATGAGTCATGGAATGCAGAGGTTTTAACAATGGAAGTTTTAAGGACTCAGGAAGGACCAGGCAGCCATCCAGACTCTCCACAAGTCCATGCTTAACATTGGATTTGTATCCTCTTAAATATTAATCTTGTTTCTACAATTTGGGTGCATAGCACTGTTTATGAAATAGGTTATCATAGGTAAATTGACTTGAATCATGGAGTTCATTCAAATTGCGTATCTTAATAATTTCAGTACTGGCCCACTTAGCATGAAAATCTGCCTAAGTATTTAATTAATTCTTATACTGCTTGATGTTGGGTTAGCAGTTTTATAAACCAGTTCATTAGAGTTCAGGGGATTTTTACCCAGTTCAATGGTATAATATCAAATTTATCAAAAACCTATATGTATCAGAATTCTTTCCATTCTTACTTTTCATGAGTCTCCTTGAAGATGCAATTTGAACTGTAGCTGATTGCAAATGTTTTTAGAGAGGAATCAAAATCATTGTCTGCAGATGACAAAGACTTAGAATGGCCATGGTTAAAATCCGATGAGAGTTCATTATAATCGAAAATTGACAAGGAATTTTGGTTATTTCTGTGGCTACATTTTGATAACATACCAGGTTTTTAGTAATCTTACACAATATTTAGAACAATTATATCAATAATATACCCATAAATATAACTCAAAGAAAATCCAGCATCTCTTATTATTTGGCAATGCTTCCCATGTAATCTAACACATCAAATAAGCCTAATTATTTTGATATCTCTTCTTCACAAGATGAGACATTTCCTTTGTGCATTTTTAGGGCCCCAAATGGAAAATCCTATAGTTAATTCAAGGTCAAGGAAAAGATTCTATTTAGAATTTCATGTTGGGAAGTTTGTCAGAAATATCAAAAATTTGAAACACTTGATCAAAATAGGATCACAGGTCACTGTGAAATAATAGCCATTCATTTAACTAGGGTGATAATTCAAAGACTTTTAAATGCAAACACACAGTTACATAGCTGCAGAAAAGAAACACAGTTGTAGGAAAATCTTAGCTTTTTAATAGAGAGGACTCAATTTTCTCGAGTAACCAAAGACTTAACAAAGACAACATGAAACACAGGGAATTATCTAGATAAAACACAGAATTTTTATTTCCTAGGACAATTACCTAAAAAGTAAAGAAAAACCTTTCATTATTTTCTATCAAGAGCAGCTCAACATTCCAAGAAAAATTTTGTTTTAACAGAAAGAACCAAATTCTAGTTTTGCATCAGTGTACTTTCAATAGTCACGCCTAATTTAAAAAAAAAAAAAACATAAATAATTCCCTTCTAAATTTAGCCAATTTGATCACACATAAAATTTCTTTCATAAGGTTTATCTTCCTCAAACCTTCTACAACCTTTCCTCCTTCTCAGTTTGGAATAGCCATTCTACTTTAGGACAAAAATTACCTTTTTTTCCCTTAACTAAAACACATCTTTCATGTAAGCTTCACTTACCAAAAACATGTCTTACTTTCCTCACATAAGAAGTTATTTTAATTACTATATATTAACTAGAACTTTTTTAACTCTAGTAACCTAAATTTTTGGTCAAAACTTAAAAAGTAAGCAATCCTGAACTGTTTTATATCAACATTTTTCATAATTTTTGGAAACATATTTCCTCATAAGATAATTTTTTATTTATTAACAGACTCAAATATATTTAGCTTCTCTATACTACATGAAAGCAAGATGCCAAAGTATATAAACTTAAACTTATGCTTAATAATTAATGTTTCAGTATTTTAACTTACTCACAAATGATCTAGACATTTTATGAATATCTATTACTTAGTTTAACAAGTCATTAAGACTTTAAGTTACTGAAAAAGAATCTTGAAACTATTAATATTACATGTTCATCTACAAACTTTATCCCATTCCAGCAAGGGTTGAGTCAAGGGACTCTTGCCTTTTTCTTAATTGATCTGTCTGATTATTGTCCTAAGCAATTGTTAGCTAGGTTGCTCATGATTTCTGCCTTCCAACTTTTTAAATTTCTCCATACTTGGATAAATAGAGTGGACTGGTTTGGGGTCTTATAATGTGGAGAACCAGCAGGGGTTCCCTTTGGTCCATCCAAATTGATAATGCTGTAACCTTTGTTTTAACCTCATCATTCTCTGTTTTGTTCATCTCAGTTTCAATAATCACCTAAAAATTTTCTACAGTAAATCTGCATTTCCAAAAGGATGGCTTAGGTAAAATAAGGAAGAAAATTTACATTTCACAGGCACACAGCTGAGACTTCAGACCTAAATAGCATCATTTGCCCAAACCAAGAAAGAAGGGTACAGGTAAAGGCCTAGTTAAGACAAGATGGCCAGGAAAAGCATCTTAAACAAAGGTAAGGCTTTTAAACCAATTCCTTTTCCATTGTAAGAGTTTCTAGTGACTTAGGGCTCCCCCTTTTCCTGGTGCAACATTACAAATAGAGCACCACATGTACTCACCATCAAATTGGTATTAATCAATCAACACTTATGTGCACATATAGTAGTAACATTTATCAGGTGTCGGGCAGGTGGGAGGGGAGGGAGGATAGGTATATTCACACCTAATGGGTACAGTGCACACCATCTGGGGGATGGACATGCTTGAAGCTCTGACTCGGGCAGGGCAAAGACAATATATGTAACCTAAACATTTGTATCCCCGTAATATGCTGAAATAAAATAAAATAAAATAAAATAAGGCTGGGTGTGATGGCTTATCCCTGTAATCCTAGGACGCTGGGAGGCTGAGGTGGGAGGATCACTTGAACTCTGGAGTTCAAGACCAGCCTGAGCAAGAGTGAGACCCCCATCTCTACTAAAAACAGAAGAATTAGCTGGGCATCGTGGCCTGTGCCTGTAGTCTCAGCTACTCGGGAGGCTGAGGCAGGAGGATCACTTGAGAGCAGGAGTTTGAGGTTGCTGTGAGCTAGGCTGATGCCACAGCACTCTAGCCTGGGCAACAGAGCAAGACTCTGTCTCAAAAAAAACCAAACACTAAAATAAAATAAAATAACAAAAAAAAAATAGAGATTTCCTTTATAGATATAAGTTTCTCTTACAAAGTGATTTCAAAATAACCAGCTGAAAATAGTTCTTATGCCACAAAGGCATATTTTGACCAAAAAGAATTTTGAGAGATAGAAAAAATAATGAAAACAAGAAATGTGTGGCAACAAGGGTTTGAGAAGAGGAGTTTCCGTTGACTGAGAGATTCCCTTGGGAGAAGCAGAATCAAACAGAGAGGGGTAAAAACAAAAACAGCTAATGATATTAGTCGATTATTGTTCTGGGAATGAAGCTTTTGGTGGGGGGTCTCTTTAGCGGAGAAACAGTCCTGGTATAAAAGTGGACAATTTCCATTTCAATTGTCTTACCTTCTACAATAAAGGCAGACTTCTTGGGGCACAAGGTTTGTTAGTTTGGAACCTCCTTGGTTTGGGTTTAAAATATGAACAAGTAGGTCTTTTTGGTCCTTGTAGTTGTTGCAGCTGTAAAGGCATGTGCCTGTTTGCTTTTTATAAAGAGGCAATTTTTTATTTTTTTAATATTTTAAATATCTCCACATGCCAATTAAAAAGTGCGTCCCATTGTTCTCGTGGGATTTTTGATCCTTCCCTTTCTGATGTATGCCACAAATAAACAATTTCATCCAAACTAAAACTTCCCCACTGTGGCCACTGTAACTCTACGTTACCTTCGGTGAGGCTCACCCATTTAGTAACCTTACGTCTCTACTGAATCCATTCCCGTTCTGTCTGACCCAGTCAGGCTGAGGCCTCCCTTCCAGGACCCAGGCGTGTTTCTGTCATGACTTCCAGCAGTTATATGCTTTCTCGCAGCACAAAGCAACCCTGGATTCAAAAGCCAAAGAGATCAGAGGCTCAATACAAAAAGAGCAGAGTACAGCCTACAACTTAAAACCCTCAGGATTCCGAGAGGAAGAAAGGAAGCCTCAAAAAGAGTCAGCGGTGCCTTTTTTCCTGCATTCCTCAGGGGATCTTGGGAGTTACCAGCAATGTACTCCAAGTCCCACATCAGCCATCGAAACTGTTAAAAGACAAAATTATAACAAATTTACTTTTGTAGATCTTCAGTGGCTTTTATTTGAGATTCTGGAATCAAGCAGCAGTCTGAACCAAAATGGTTCAGAATGCTTACCACATGTGCAGGTTACATTTATAACCAGAGGAGGGGAAAAAGTGACATACAGAAAAAGGAAGTAAGGTACAAAGACAGCTCCATTGATAAGACCTGGCCTTTGCCTTACGTGAACCTGGTTTGAACAGTTGGAGGCCTGTGATTGGCTGAGACTCTGCTACTTCTGCTTACAAGAGTAGGCTACAGTCAGTTTACACATCAACTTAGGTTACACTTTACTATGTAAGGAGAAACCTTTAGGACAAAATTAAAATATGTATAGAAGCAGCTTTAATTTAACAGAGTGTAATTGCTAACCTAATTGCTATACCACAATACAGATATTCATACATTATTTAATCAATAATTATTTACCATCTGCTACATGCCAGACTCTGTTCTTAGTCAAACCAAGAATAAAACAAATCAAAATCCTTGGCCTTGTGGAGCTTCCATTTTTGTAAGAGAAATGTAAAAAAACAACAAACAAAAAACTTATACAGTGTATTAGAAGGTGACATGTTCCACAGAAAAAATAAAGGAGAGAGGTGAATGAGGAGTGATGGACCAGAGTTGCAGTTTCAAATAGGGTGGCCTGGGACAACCACACCAAAAAGGTAACATTTAGGTCAGGACCTGCAGGAGGTGAGAAAATGAGCACGAAGAAATGTGGGGAAGGAGCAATCCATGCCAGGAGGAGACACCACATTGGCAAGGCCTAATAATAAAGCAGTTTCACTTATAAGTAGAGTGACAATATAATTTATGTCTAAAGCAGACCACATGTATTAGGCAGCCTGTGTCATGAGTTCCTATGGCAATAACACTACAGGAATTTGAAATGTATAAAAATATTGCTTTCTTCTGCGTTTCACTTTGTAATAAATACATAGCTGGCCGGGCGCGGTGGCTCACACCTGTAATCCTAGCTCTCTGGGAGGCCGAGGCGGGCGGATTGTTTGAGCTCAGGAGTTTGAAACCAGCCTGAGCAAGAGCGAGACCCCGTCTCTACTAAAAATTAGAAAGAAATTAATTGGACAACTAAAAATATATAGAAAAAAAAAATTTGCCGGGCATGGTGGTGCATGCCTGTAGTCCCAGCTACTTGGGAAGCTGAGTCAGGAGGATCGCTTGAGCCCAGGAGTTTGAGGTTGCTGTGAGCTAGGCTGACGCCACGGCACTCTAGCCCGGGCAACACAGTGAGACTCTGTCTCAAAAAAAAAAAAAAAGATGGGGCTCTTATGGTGCCTCTAAATAAGAAAAATAAGAAAAAAAAAAAAGAAAGATGGAAATAACAATTATGCTTTACCCACTGAATAATATTAATGTTAGATAACATGTTAAAAGGCTTTGACTAATATGAAGTATTATATGTCATCATTATAATTAAGTACTTATTCATTATCTACTATAATTAAAGCAGTGTAATATACTAATATGTTTATTAGGGGCTGAGAGCCAGGATACCAAAACAAACAAAAATGAATAAAACCTGGATAATATCTGCCCTACCCACATGCAATAAGATTAGAATTGGAAGAATAACATATGTGTTTTATGGAAATACATGCAGGCAGGTAGAGTAGCTCATGTCTGTAATCCCAACACTTTGGGAGGCCAGGGAGGGGGGATCACTTGAGGCCAGGAGTTCAAGACTAGCCTGGGTAACATAGCAAGACCTAAGACCTCTTCCCTACAAAAAATACAAAAATTAGGTGGTCGTGGTGGCACGTACCTGTAGTCCTAGCTACTTGGGAAGCTGAGTCAGGAGAATCCCTTGAGCCCAGGAGTTTGAAGTTATAGTGAGCTATGATGATACAACTGTGCCCTAGCCTGGGCAACAAAATAAGACCCTGTCTCAACAACAAACAAAAAATGATGAAACACATGCAAATGCTAACATTGCCTTAAATAAAGCCAAGCACTTAGTAAAGATTATAGCTAGAATAAATTATTAAACAGTGCTAAGTTTTTGGCAATTACCTAACAATGATGCAAAAGTTTGCCAGGAACGCCCACTAAAACGAAATGTGAGTCTTATGATAGAAAGGTGAGGTAGTAAGTGGGAGAAAACAAGGAGTAACAAAAAAAAAAGATAAGAACAGTTATTTTACAGGTCAAGCTAGAAATAGGACTAAAAAATTTTTTAGAGCATGGTGGTGCGCACCCGTAATCACAGCTACTAGGAAGGGTGAGGCAGGAGGATTCCCAGAGCCCAGGAGTGCAAGGCTTCAGTGAGCTGCACTGCACTGGATGACAGAGGAGACACCATTTAAAAAAAAAAAAAGAAAAATTAAACGAATTTTTAAAAATTTTTGAAATAATAGATATTTTATCATTTTATGTTTAAGCAGAGAAATTCAATCTTGCTTATATTTAATTTAGCTGGACAAAGTAACTACAGGACTATAGATCATTAATCACTATGGTATTAATAGTATTTCAGGATCCCAGGTCGTGTTAGCTCATTGAATTGGAAGAGCAAGATCAGATAGAGAATTCAAGAGAATTCAAGAGAATGTTTTTCTGGATAGTAAAAGTGTTAATCTTTTAAAAATTTTCTCCTGAAATACCTGGGCAAAATGAAATGAGATTAAAATAATGGTTAAGCTGTAACTTTCCAATAATGTATAGTAAGGTCAACGGTTAGATCATGATAGAGATTGCTCTTTCCTTCCATACATTTCATAAACATCAAGCCTCTGCCCTTCTCCTGGGGCTGGAAGAGTTTAGTCAGACATAGTCTACCATTATCCCTCTGCTCTGTTCACTCTTCCTGCTGGACTTCAACCCATCTGGCCATGCTCTTTTCTTCCAGATGTTTGTTTTAGCTTTCGGTTTATCATTTCTTTTAGACACACATTATCTCTTGCTTTTCAAAATCAGCTGCCACTGCAAAACAAAAATTGCTCCAAACCTGGTCGGGGGCAGAACTTTTTAACTGATGTCACTGACAACCTCTTTCTGGGAAGAAATGAGCATTCCTGACAAAATACTGAAGCAATTTTGAGATAAACTTTAATGGGATTAAGACTTGTTCTAGGAAAGTCAGATTAGGTAAGAGTGGATATGAATCCAGCAAGGAAGTTACTGAGACAGTGAATGTGGGTGATTGTTTCAAGAAGCTTGGCTGGGAAAGGCAGAATAAGGAGAAGGGGGCAGCTTTTTTTCAAGGATGATGGACACTTCATTATGTCTATATGTGGAAGGAACAAAGGGTTATAACTAGATGTTGGCCTTTGTTTCTGAATAAAAACTTTTGCCTCTCATTACAAAGAAGATGATATGCTTTGATTTGGTTTTACTTCTTTAGAATAGTTAAGCACTAGAAATTTAGAGAGAGAGAAAAGCTTATTTTCATCACCTAGTATTAGAGAGGCAGTATAGTATAGGGCAGGGTCTTCTAACTTTGTCTGCCCACTAGACCCACTTATGGGTCTTGATATAAATAAAGATTTCAGGACTTTTTGCCAGACTAACTAACCCAGAATCTTTAAGAAAGAGGCCTGGAAATCTGCAGTTTTAACAAGAATCTTATGACTAAGCTAGACCAGGAAAAATGATGCAGTGGTGGAAATCACAGGCTCTAGAATCAGAAAGACCTAGATTTAAAACCTTCTCCATCAAAGGGGAACCTTCGTACACTGTTATTGGGAATGCAAATTAGTGCTATCACTGTGTAGAACAGTATGAAGTTTCTCAAAAACTGAAAATAGAGCTATGATATGATCCAGCAATCCCACGGCTTGGTATATATCCAAGGGAGAGGAATTCAGTATATCAAAAAGGTATCTGCACTCCCATGTTTATTGCAGCACTATTTATAATAGCCAAGATTTGGAATCAACCTCAGTGTCCATCAATGGATGAATGGATAAAGAAGTTGTGTGTGCATATACACAATGGAATATTATAAAGCCACATAAAAAGAATGAAATCCTGCCATTTACAACAATATAGATGGAACTAGAGAACATTATGTTAAGTGAAATAAACCAAACACAGAATGATAATTCTCGCTTGTTCTCACCCATATGTAGGAGCTAAATATTAAAAACAATTGATCTCATGGAAACAGAGAGTAGAATGATGGTTACCAGAGGCTGGGAAAGGTAGCAGGGAGGAGGTATAAAGTGGGGATGGTTAATGGGTGAAAAAATATAGTTAGATCATTAGATAGAATGAACAATATTTGATAGCACAACAAAGTGACTACAATCAACAATAAGTTTGGGTATACTCTAAAATAACTAAAAGAATAGAATTGGATTGTTCCTAACACAAAGAAATGATAAATGCCTGTGGATATGGATACCCCAATTACCTTAATTGGATTAATTCATATTATATGCCTGTATGAAAACATCACATGCATCCTATAAAGATACACAACTGTTATGTACCCACAATAATTAAAAATTTTTTTTAAAAAATTTTCTAGGCCGGGCGCGGTGGCTCACGCCTGTAATCCTAGCACTCTGGGAGGCCGAGGTGGGAGGTTAGCTTGAGGTCAGGATTTCGAGACCAGCCTGAGCAAGAGTGAGATCCCATCTCTACTAAAAAAAATTGAAAGAAATTAGCTGAACAACTAAAAATATATAGAAAAAATTAGCCAGGCATGCTGGCTCATGCCTGTAGTCCCAGCTACCATGGAGGCTGAGGCAGGAGGATCGCTTGAGCCCAGGAGTCTGAGGTTGCTGTGAGCTAGGCTGATGCCACGGCACTCTAGCCCAGGCAAGAGAGCAAGACTCTGTCTCAAAAAAAAAAAAAAAAAAAATTTTATACCTTCTCCATCACTTTATGGCCTAGTAGAAATCATTCCCTCTCCTTCGGTGGTTGTTGTATGGACAACATGAGGTAATACAAGTAAAGTGCTGCTAAATAAAATTTATAGGAGGCCATTGATTTGGACTGAGCTCCTGCACTTTCCTTGTGCTGAAGTTCCACACCACCAAGCCACTAAGATCTTCATTTGACCTTCTGAGAAATCCAAAGAGAGAGATAATAGCAAATCCCCAAACAGGCCAGTTTTCGCTGGCATGATAAGGAAGTCCTGTTTGCTTGAACCTTCACAAGAAAAGTAACTTTAAAATGATCAACCTGCTTTTTGGTTTTTTTTTTCTGCTTTCTTCAGCTCTTTTCTGTCTATAAAACCAGCCTCTTCTACTCAGCTCATCACAAGTCACCCAATTCTAGAACCACAAATAAAAGCCGAAAGTCCCCTGTCTTCCTCCTGGAGCCCCGAGGGTTGTAAATAAGTTCCTCTCAGGTTGAACTCTGCTTTTTTTGTGTTGAGTCCCCCAATCATTATCATCTTTTAAATACAGGGTTAGTTTGTGCTATAAGAGAGCATTTGACCTGGGGTAATAAGGGTACTTTGTGCTCTAAAAGGGCACTTGAGCTTTGGGTTTGTGGTGGCTAACGAGTCACTAGCAAGAGTTACAGTTCTGGGGGGGGCTTTTTGGTTTTGGGGTTTTTTTGTTGTTGTTTGGTTTTTTTTGAGACAAGGTCTCACTCTGTGGCCTGGGCTGGTCTTGAACTCCTGACCTCAAATGATCCTCCTACCTGGGCCTCCCAAAGTACTAGGATTACAGGTATGAGCCACCTAGCCCTGGAATCTTGTTTTTATATGATATAGAGAATCTAGATATATTTGGGTCTTTTAGTAAACATGAAAAAAATTTCTATGAGGAAGCACATGTTTCTAGAAATTATGAAATATACATTCATAAAATGCTGGTGAATGATAGTTCAAAATTGTTTAACTTCCTGGGTTTTCACTAGAAATTAAGGTTACTTAGAGTTAAAAACTTTAATTAATATATGATAATTAAAACTAGAAATAAGAAAGGTAATGACTCTGTATACAAGTGAAGTAAGGCATGTTCTATTTAAAAAGTTATAAAGTATGAGGATATGTTTTTGTTAAAGGAAAAAAAGGAAAATTATTGTTCTAAAGTAGAGGGGTTGTTCCAAGTCAAGAAAGAAGAAAAGTATGGAATAAAAATTGAATGGATAAGAAAGTTGTAAAAGGTATATAGAATATGAGTCTTGTGAAAGGAATTTTATGTGTGACCAAGCTGGCTAAGATCAGAAGGGAATTATTTGTAAGTTTTTCTAAAAATAGAGCATTAATATCAGAAGTACACTGAGGCATAACCAGAATTTGGTCCTTTCTGTTTTCTTGGAGTATTGATCTACTCTTAATAGGAAATAGTGAAAGGTTTTTCTTTACCTTTTAGGTTATTTTCCTAGAAAGCAAAGATTTTGTGTTTTATCAAGATAATTTCTTGTGCTTTGTGCTTTTATGAGACCTTTGTTTACTTTTTTTAAAAAGTCAGTCTTCTCAATGTCAAAAGGGATAGATAAGTTTTTGTTTACAATGATGTAACCTTCTGTATTTGCCTTTAAAATCTTATACTGTCACTGATTAAACAAACAAGATAAGTGTTTTCAAACCTTTTGACATTTTTTACAAACTTTCCAAAATCAAATTCCATATTAAGTCTTTTTTTTTTTTACCTCAGATTAACTTTGGGATTTTCCATGTGCACTGCTGGAAAACATCGAAGGATGTGTTCCTCACCTTGTAAAGAGAAATATTAAGCTAAACAGGCCTATTTGATATATTAAATTATATGGGAAGCATTGTCCAAAAAAAATAAGTCATGCTAAGCCTTCTTTAATACATATTTATGGGTATGTTATTAATATGAGTGTTCAAAAATATGGTATAAAATTCCTAAAAATTTGATGTATCAATTGTAATTCTGGTCATGATATTACAATGTTTCATTCCATAGAAATAACCAAATTTTCTTACCATTTGTGTCATTATTATAATGAACTCTCATCAGATCTTTAACCATGACCATTTTAAGTCTTGTCGTCCTCCATCGTAGTAGTCTCCACCTTATCGACAGGGGAGGGTAGGTTCCAAGATCGCCAGTGTATGCCTTAAACTATGGATAGTGCAGAACCCTATACATACTATGTTTTTTCCTATACATACATACCTATGATAAAATTTAATTTATAAATTAGGCACAGTAGAGATTAAAAACAATTAATAAAACAGAATAATTATAATATATACAGTAATAAAAGTTATATGAATGTGGTCTCTCTCTCTCTCTCTCCCTGTCAAATTATCTTATTGTACTGTACTCATAGATTTTTGGAACATGGTTGACTGCCTGTAACTGAAATCCCAGAAAGCAAAAACATGGATAAGGGAGAACTACTATAATTGCTTTATTCTGATGCTTTTCTGAAAACTTTTTGCAAACAGCTTTAATCCTAAAATGTTATGTCTTCAATTTCTTCAAGGAGATTCAAGGAAAGAATAGAAAGGATTCTGACAAGTACAGATTTCTGATGACTTTAAGATCATACCATTGGACTGGATAAGAATTTCCAGAACTCTAATGAAGAGACTTACAGGTATGTGAAATTGCTAACCAAGATCAAGCAGAACAAAAATCAATTACATGAGACTGAATAAACTGATGAAGAAAAATCATGGGTTTTTCTGAATTTTTTTATCTGAAACTTTGCTGGTTACTAAATGTTTAGTTTTCTAGGAAACTTTTTCCTTTTGTACTATCTATAGTTTACAGCAATTTGGTAAATATACTCTTGTGAACAAAACTGAAACATTTACTTTTTCTTTTTACATGATCCCTCTAGAATTTGGAAACTACTCATGAATGTTCTTATTTTTATGGTAATATAGTTATTTGTGTAAGTTCAATAAGAATCTGTTCTGTTTATAATAGGATACAATTGGAAATATCAGTCTGGCTTCCCATCCTGGAGAGGCTTTTACAAGTCCAGTCTGAGGATTTTTTATCAAAAGTTCCAACAAAGCAAACTTTAAAAGATCCTATTAT
>NW_012136858.1:3156805-3239055 GCF_000956105.1 Propithecus coquereli | reverse complement strand
CCAAAAAGTCTGAAATATCTATATGCAACCATCTGCTGAATGCTAAATGGTCTCTCTCCAGCCATGATGAAAACTCCAAAAAAATGCATCATAATGATAACACCATAACCTAAGAATGAGGTGTTGAGGCTGAAGCTCAAAATGATGATGACTGAGTGAAGCACTGATGCCCTAAGTTTCTCACTTATGTGAGAGCATGACCAAAAGAAAGGAATTGTTAAATAAAATTTATATAAGGTGATAGGTTTGGACTGAGCTCCTGCACTAGGACCAACAGACCAAACCAAAATGAGGTTACTTATGCTGAAGTTCCATGCTACCAAGCCACTGAGATCTTTATCAGACCTTCTGAGAAATCCAAAGAGGGATAACAGCCAAATCCCCAAGGCCAGTTTTAGCTGGCATGATAAGGAAGTCCCTGTGCTTTAATCTTTACAATAAAAGTAACTTTGAAATGATCAATCTGTTTTTTGTTTTTGTTTCTGCTTTCCTCAGTTCTTTTCTGTCTATAAAACCAGCCTCTCCTACTCAGTTCATCAGAACACTCACTCTATCCTATAGAGTGAGGTGTTGTCCAATTGTTGAATCACCAATAAAAGCCAGTTAAGGTCTTTAAACTATATTTGTTATAGTTTTGTCTTTTGACAGTGCCTGGTACATATAAATGCTCAATTTATATTGTGTCTTCATTTAAAAAAAAAATAAAGACTTATTCTAGGAAACTCCACTCCCCACACCCAGTTGACCCCAAGTAAAAAGTTTAGTGATTTTGAACCAGATTTTTTTAAATATGGCTAGCCCAAGGACTATATAACCATTCTCTTTTCCTATCAAATGGTCCTAATGAGAGTAAATCTTTGAATGCGCCTATGAGGAATGTTACTGAAAGTTCAGCACTTGTATCCTGAGGCCACATCAGAAGAATGAGGACAAGTGGTTTGAGGAGAAGGAAAGAGAAGTTTATTAATTGACAGCAAATGAGGAGGTTGGCAGACTCCCGTCTCAAAATACCAACCTCCTGCTTCTGAGTAGAAGTACAGAGTTTTTAAAGGTTCTAATCAATCCCACTAAGACAATCTCATGACCTCCACCCAGATTAATCCCATTTCCTTTGGCACAAAGAACAAAGAAGAGTCCCCTGCCCCTCCTGACCACTGGTCTGAGGCAGGGATGCAACTCGTAGCTCTCCAAAAGGAGTGAGGGATGTTTTAAAGAGACATAAAACATTTTTGCCATTTTTCAAGCCATTTCTTCTGTTACATATTCCCCCCTGTCAATATTACCCTTCCATATCTATGGGAAAGGGAGACTACTCATTTCCTCTGTTACAGGGGCCTTTTGCCCTTGCAACAAGGTTGGTATAAAACCTTGATGTTTCTCCTAACATAATTTTTTATAAGATTTCTTTATCATAATCCTTTGAATCTGTTAAATTTTCCGTCCCCTGGGCCTTGTTCACTTCCTAGCACTAAAGTTGTTACTTTAGCACATTCCATATATTCTGATATGCCATAAAATGGCATCCCAGTAGTTAACCCAGCTGGAAAAACAGAACTGCATAGGCTGTTATTAGAAGAGAGCAGTGAATTTGAAGAGTACTGCATTGCCCTCTCAGGGATGAGAATTCAAGACTAGGAACTATGGCTTACAGGGACACTAAAACAAAGCAATAGTCAGAAAAATTCCAGGAATCCAGAGACTAGAAACCAATAAACCAGGAAGAGAGAAGAAAGGTAGTTAGGATCTTTCTAAAAGAATAGAATATCATCTCAAACACACATCAGGGAATTGAGCAAAGTCCTAATAGAGAACAAAGTGGAGTACACAAAGTTGAGAATAAAAGCTTAGAGTTGAGCAAGTAGAGTTAATTGGATCAATGGGATATCTTTGGCCTGAGGCCGCCTTGTTGAATTTAAAGGGGCCTCACGTTAGGGAGCAGTGCTTAGCCTAGCAAAGGAGTGTAAAGCTTGAGGGTGTTTTTGAATACCAGTAATTGACCTGGATTTTGGCTTCACTTTTCCTTCTTCTCTTTCTGTTTATTTCTATAATTGAAATGTCTGCATTGCTTTATTTTCACTTAAAAAAGAGGGATTAATTTGGTCACTTTACCAGGCTCAGCTTCACTTGCAACAGGCTTTGATCAATTGGGCTCAATCTTGGATAAAATTGTCACAGAGGTGGGGTAAGGTACAGTACAGCAAAAATTAGGGATCAAGATGGCAGCATGGCAGAGGAACAAAACCAGGTAAACCGAGGATGTGAAACGGCCTAAAAAAGGAGATTAAAACATAGACCTAAAAAGGTAGGAAAGAAACCATCCAGCATACTCTAAAGTTGCCATCCTAGCATCCAGACAGGGAAGCTAAAGAGCTAGGTGAAGAAGGCAGAAGGTCAGTGAGACTGTGGTGGAGAAAACAGATCCAAGCAAATAGATACCCAAAGAGCTCTCTGATAACCCAAGCATTGGAATCATTGAAAAACACCTGGAATGGTGATACCTTCCCTCTGATGATTAATTATATCAATAGGAAACTGGTTAAATAAATTACAATATCGTCATATTGTTACATAGATAGCAAAGGATCTCTGGCTCTCCTAGGGACAAAGGTGAGCACCCCACCTTGGTGCTGCCTTGAGCAATTGCCACACCTGGGGAAGAAGGACAAGGGTAGAGCCCTGCCAATCTGCAAAAGAATACAGGGAATTCGCCAGCCTTCCAGCCAGGCAGCCTGGGCACGATAGGATCTGAAAAGTGACCTAGAGTAACCTAAGGCTAATCATCATGTCATTAATTGTCCCCCATCAAGGTGGTTCCTTGGTGACATCTGAACCACAAGGAGGGCCCCATCCAGACAGTATAAAATAAGACCCCAGACTATAACCAGAGCCTCTTGTTACAGCAGGCGGCCCGTTTGTTTTCTGTGGCCAATGTTTCTTGTTCTTGCTCTGTAAATCTATATCTTGCTCTTGCTCTGTAAACGTATCTTGCCCTTCCTCAATAAACTTTCTTTCATGCTTGCCTTGCTTTTGGTGTGTCTGGTCATTCTTCGGCCAAAAGCACACCAAGAACCAAGAACAGACAACTGCCAACCCAACAATATGATCAAATACTATGTGACTGTTGAATAAAAGAATGAGGAAGCTATAGGTTGCTACAGAAAGATCTCAAGATACACTTTTTTTAATTCAAGAGACACAGACTTCCAGAGAAATGGGATCAGTCTTCCCTGAAGATACACTATTAAGAGAAAAAAGCAAAGTGCAGAACAATATGTTATATATTGTCTTAGTCAGTTTGGGCTGCTATGACAGAATACTATAAACTGGATGGCTTAAATAACAAACATTTGTTTCTCACAGTTCTGGAGGCTGAGAAGTTCAAGAGCAAGTCTCTAGAAGATGTAGTGTCTGGTGAGGGCACTCTTCCTGATTTGCAGATGGCCATCTTCTCTCTCCCCCACCCTCTCTCTCTCTCTCTCTCTCTTTCTCTCTCTCTCTCTCTCTTTCTCGCTCTCTCTCTCTCTCTCCCCCTCCTCACCAAGTAAGAATACAATAAGAAGATACCAAGTGTGGGGGATTTTCCCTAAATTGACTTAACAGGATTCTTGCTCAAACTGGATTCAACAAGGACCAACAGGAAAGCCCAAGGCCGGGCCTAGTAAAGCAGAGGACTTGTGAGAAATAAACGTTTGTTTTTTAAGCTGCCCAGAATACCATCGTATTCTATTATAGCAGCCCAAACTCACTAAAACACCTCCAAATGGCCCTACCTCCTAATACCATCACATTGAGGGTTAGGATTTCGACATATGGATTTTGGGGGAACACAAACATTTAGTCTGTAACATATATAAATATTAATTTTTATATAAAAATGGAATGAAAACAAGCATGTGTATTTGTATATGCTTACATAAGCATAAAGAAACTTTTGAAGATACATAAAAAACTAAGAGGGGAAGGAGTAAGGTAGAAACTAGACAGAGGGGAGACAAGCATGGAAGAAAGACTTTGCACCTTATAGTATTTTACTTCTTGATTTTCAAAACATGTGGAACAAATTGCCTTTTCAAAAAAATCAATTAAAAAATGTAAAGCCCTGACGGCTCTCTGGAACTCAAGACTACCCGCCCAACATCTCCATTGAGATGCCTCATAGGCTTCTCAAATATGACATGTCCAAAACAGAACATCTGAGTTTCCCCCTCAAACCTGCTCCTCTCCCACTCTTCTCTAACTCAGTAAACACCACCATCTACCTTGTTGCTCAAGTTTAAAAGCTGAGAAGTATTCTTAATTTCTCTTTCTCCTACCTCCATAAATTTGTGAGCAAGTCCTACTGTTTCTATCATCAGGATAGAGCCCTAACATCTCACTTCTTACCATCTCTGCTCTTATCACCCCAGTCCCAGCCACTGTCATCTCCAGCTACTGCAACAGCCTAGCTTAGTCAAAGTGAGACCCACAGACAAGAACCGCTTGTTTTTAATCCGTGTCAACATAAGAACTTTGGGCCAGGCGCGGTGGCTCATGCCTGTAATCCTAGCACTCCGGGAGGCCGAGACGGGAGGATAGTTTGAGCTCAGGAGTTTGAGACCAGCCTGAGCAAGAGCGAGACCCCATCTCTACTAAAAATTAGAAAGAAATTAGCTGGACAACTAAAAATATTTAGAAAAATTAGCCGGGCATGGTGACGTATGTCTGTAGTCCCAGCTACTCGGGAGGCTGAGGCAGAAGGATCGCTTGAGCCCAGGAGTTTGAGGTTGCTGTGAGCTAGGCTGATGCCACAGCACTCTAGCCGGGGCAACAGAGTGACACTCTGTCTAAAAAAAATAAATAAATAAATAAGAACTTTGCACCAAAATGAAAATCAACTACTTCATGAAGCACAATATTTAATTGAGCTAACACATTTTTTCACAGCAAGACTTCTTGAAAGAAAGATTGAGCTGTTTTGTATTCTGGAGCAAGCTCTTTATGTCTTTGCAGGCCAGCACTTTGAGTAACTTTGCTGCTGGTCTCACTGCTTCCACTCTCACCCTTTTGTACATATACCGATTCTAATAGCCAAAAAACATGTTTAAAATTAGTCACATCATGTTGCCCCCACCTTAAAACCCTCTAAACCCTTCTCATAGCAATTAGAATAAAAATCTAAGTTCATTACCAAGAGCTACATGAACTTACCTGACCTAGCCCATATCTTCTTCATTACACTCCAGCGACACTGATCCTTCCTGTCTTGCAAATATGCCAAATTATTTTCCATTTTAGGGCCTTTGGCCTTTCTGCCTGGAAGTCTCAGCCCTTATATCTTCTTGTGGCTGGTGGACTATCATCATTTAGGTCTTAGCTCAAATGAATGATGATACTGTCAATGTTGTAAGTGATCTTATCTCCCCAGCTTTTCATTTCTTTTTGCTTTTAGAGAATACAGAACCAAAGGTGTGGCTTGCTTTTTGCAATTCAATACGATCTTATGTCATAGATCACTGTGTATTATGGGTTGAATTGTGTCCCCCCCAAAATTCATATAATTGAAGTTCTAAATCCCACTACCTCAGACTATGAATATATTTGGAGATAGGATCTTTTAAGAGGTAATTAAATTAAAATGGGGTCATTAGGATGGATCCCACTCCAAAGACTGATGTCCTTACAAGAAAAGGAGATTAGGACACAGAGTGTAAGAAGACATAGCGAGAAGGCAACCATTTACAAGCCAAGGAGAGAGGCCTCAGAAGAAACCAACCCTGCTGACCTAGGTGTCAGACTTCTAGCCTTCAGAATTATGAGAAAATACATTTCTGCTGTTTAAACTACTCAGTCTGTTATACTTTGTTATGGCAGCCTTAACAAACTAGTACACTGTTGTATTAACTAACATCTCCTCTGACTTGCATTGAGTATCCTACCCTTATTTCCTTTTTCCGATTGTATTTTTCAATTTTTCTTTTCTGTATGCATTTATGCAGCCACTTCAAATCCTTTTTTGCAATCTGTGAATTCTCCGACGTATGTGTCTGATCCTTTCTTAAAAAGGGGATTAATGTTAATTTGCCGTCACTAGTTCTTAATGAATCCTTCTGGGTCCTGATCAACTGCTGCTTCCTTTTCTAAGTGGTCATATGCCAAATGACTAATGATCCATTCAAGAAAGTTGCCAAGGATCAACACCAGGTTGCAGAGGTAGAAAACATCTAAGAGTCTAGGGCAAGGAATCTGGAGTTGGCATTACTACCAAGGACTTGAGGAATGCCTTGGACTCTAGGTGCTGCTTTTAATAAAATTAACCAAAATAAGTGTTTAATACAGCAAGGCTATATGCTAAATGAGCACTTACAGTATGCCAAGCACTTCGTAAAGCACGTGCTTATTTTACTTAATTCTTACCAAAATCCTATGAGGTAGGGACTAATATCTCCATTATAGAGATGAAGAAATAGAGGCACTGAAGAGATTCAGTAGCTTTTACAGGGTCACACAGCTGGTAAGTAAAAGAGCCTGCTTTGAAAACCAGTAGTCTGACTCCAGAGTCCATGTACTTGGTTGCTGGACTATGCTGCAGATGATAAATAGAGTATACAGTCATTTCAGCTAAACAAACTCAAAATTTATTGAGCAACTACTATGTGCCAAACATTGTCCAGGAGACAGTGAAGACACAGAAATGAAAAGAACATAATTCTTCCCTCAAAGAGCTCTTGGTCCTTCTAGGCAAGGCCAATAGCCATGCAAATAAATAAATTACAATATGGTATAATAGAATAAAGAAAAAAAAAACAAGTTCGAGTTTTAGAAGTACTACAATGGAGGAAATGATTTCCTTTTCCTAGGTACAGTTTCCCAGGCAAGTTATCCTCTGATCTGGGCTTTTAGTCAAGAGCTGACATTAACCATGTAGCTAAAATAGAAAAGGGAGTTCCAAGCAGAGAGCATGACATGTACGATCAGTGTGGCTAGTCTGAGGATCAATTAAATACTGTAGTCTGGTAATGATGAAAATAAAGGAAATGGTATGAGATAGGAAAGGAGATATATTGGCTTTAAGCTTCCCCTGGGTGTCTTTCACATTTCACGTTTACCCGATTTGCATCATAACTTCTCTCTCATTTGGGCAGATGGCATATTTTACCCCACCTGAGGCTGCAGCTAATTTCCTTCCTGGTTGATTGGATTCAACTGATCTCTTTATTGCCTGACTGCATTGCTTTTATATATTTTTGTGTCATCAATTATACATTATAGCTATTTAATTGACAAATATGAACAAGTAATTGCTATTCAGAGAGACTGGGCAATCTTAGAGATATGTGCCTGGCACTATGGTAGCAGAAACCAAAGTGTATCTTGCTCCATTTGAGTAGGAGGTAACTTAACTAGGTTTTGAAGGATGAGCAGAGGAAATAGCATGTATTAAGGTACAGAAGCATGAAGTACAGCTTGTATGAGAAACAGGAATTGATTTAACTGGAGTGTAAAATGCACCTGGGGAAACGGGAGAGGTAAGTCTGGCCAGATAAGCAAATACTCAAAAAGGAGGCTTATGTGTTCCATATCAAGGAGTTTGGATTTATCTGTTAAGTAATTAGGAGTCATAGATGAGTTTTAAGAATCAGAATAACCCGGTTAGAGTTTCATTTTAGAAACTGCCTCTGGCAGCATTGTGGGCGTGAAGTCAAAGCAGAGAGGTCAGTCAAAAGACTCCTGCAAAAGACATGTTGAAGGACAATTTAACATCTGTCAACACTAAAAGTCTATATAGCTTTTGACTCAGCAATTCCACTTGGAGAAATTTATCCTATGGGTACACTTGCACATGTATAAAAGGTTATATACAAGGTTAATCATAGCACCTAAATGTTCATCAATAAAATGTCCATCCATAAAATGTCCATTCATAAAATGGAATACTTTAAAGCTCTAAAAATAACCATTTTATGTATTGATATAAAATGATCTCCAAAAGTTATTGTTAAATTTTAACAAGAAACAAATTGCAGAACATGTAGTGTGTACTACCATTTAAGTAAAAGACAAATAAAAGTATTTTATGATTTTATTATAATATACATGCAATACATGAAACAACAACATAAGCATAAAGTATCCCTGGAAGAAAACACTAGAAACTGCCTGAAACTTGGCAAAAATTTGATGTATTAAAAAATACAGTGCGATCTGCATTGGCATTATCCCATTTCTTTTTTTCTAACTGAATAAAGATCAGTAGACTGGCTCCTAATACGTCAGATACGCTAAGAAACATCTCTGTCAGTTTTGTCTCCACGTGGCATCCCTGAACTACCAAAAAGTTATCGCCTATCCTATCGTTCTTTTTCAGTCCAGATTTTGGATTTGCTCAAGCAGATTTCCTGATTCTCTTCAGAATTATATATATGTGTTGAAGATCTTTATCTTGTTAGTTTGGTTTCCCTTTGTGTCATTTAGGATTAGCTTTAGGTATATATAAGAGAAAACTCTAAATAATAGTGCCTTAAAGAAAATAGAATTTCTTTCTCTCACATACAACAGAAACCCAGACTTTGGCAGTCCAGGGTTGGCACGGTGGATCCACAGTCGTCAGAGCTTTCTGTCTTTCTGCTGTACCATCCTGGTGTGTGGCTGGCATTCTCAAGGTTACCTTTTAACCCTGGATGTTTTCTGTAGCTCTAGTCACTGTGTCCACATTCCAGGCAGCAGGAAAAAGGACAAGAAATACTGAAGGATAAAAGATGAATACCTCACCTTTTAAGAGGCCTTCCCAAAATTTCTTTCAACAATCTCCACTTAAATCTCACCGGCTAGAATTTAATCACATGGCCACTCTTAGATTTAAGGGAAGGTAGGAGATGTTGCCTTTTGACTGGGTACCTTGCCACCTCAAATAAATTCAGAGTTCTGTTACTAAGGAAGAAGAAAATGGATATTGAGAGACAAATAACTATTTCTGCTATACCCTACCACAAGTATTCCTCCACCCTATAGGGTTTTTTTTTCCCCAACTTTTAAACCTATAGAAACATTTTAAACATACAGAAAAGTTGAAAAGATAATAAATACATTTCATTATGCACCACCTAGACTCAATAGATCAGTGTGTTCGGTGAATAATCTTATTTGTACCACCTAGATTCAATAATTGTTAATAATTTACCATATTTGCTTTGCTTTATTGTGTATGTGTGAAGGAGGGGAGAGAGACATGGTAAAATATAAACATATATGTCACTGTGTGTACATACATAAATACATATATATCTATCTCACATATATATTGCAGAACAATTTGTCATACATTATACATATTAATAGAAATAAAGCAAATATGTGAAAAATATATATAGGAATATACATAGATATTTGCCTAAACCATTTGGGTTTTTGTTTTTGTTTTTGTTTTTTGAGACAGAGTCTTGTGCTCTCTCACCTGGGCTAGAGTGCAGTGGCATCATCATATCTCACTGCAACCTCAAACTCCTGGGCTCAAGCAATCCTCCTGCCTCAGCCTCCCAAGTAGTTGGGACTACAGGCGGGTGCCATCAGGCTCAGCTAATTTTTTCATTTTTGGTGGAGACAAGATCTCACTCTTGCTCAGGCTGGTCTCCAGCTCCTGACCTCAAGCCATCCTCCTGCCTCAGCCTCCCAGAGTGCTAGGATTACAGGCATGAGTCACTGTGCCCAGCCCTGAACAATTTGAAAGTAAGGTATAGATATCATAAACCTTCACCTTTAAATATTTCAACATGTATATTTTAAGAATTAGAAGATTCTCCCCTATAAACAATATTAATGTATTTATTAATAAGAAAATTACAATATCCTAATACTATAAAATATCTGGTCCAAATTCAAATTTCTCGGTTGTCTCAAAATGTCTTTTTAACTGACGTTTTTCAACCAGAATTTATCAAGCTGCATTCACTGTATTTGGTGGTTGTGTTTCTTCAGTCCATTTTAACTTACAGAGATTTTCTAATGGCCACAGAAGTATAAATTATAGCTGATATTAAATGCCTACCTCCAGGGCATGCAGTATGTATATAAGGTCTATTCATAATGTATGTCATGGTTAATGAATCTTTGGATTTAATGAAACTCTTTCCAAATAAATTGATTTCCAATGTACCTTTCTTAAAAGGTTATGTTTCAGTTTCTATTCTTATATATAAGCATCTCCCAGAAAGAAACTCTGAGTTTCCTTCTATTTCAAAACCCTCACTGAATAATCTTTTAACAGTGTTGACAAGCTCTAATCATCTCACAATATGAGCAGGGCAAATTCTCTTTATGACAGGCCATTAAATAACATTTCTGACCTAAAGGCTCCTTGATTCATGGCTTTGCTATAGGAAAGTAAGTACCAATGTGACAATAGTCAAGTAACAAATATATATCTAGGAAGCCACACACCATAGTCCATTCCAAACTTCACTTTAATTTTTTTAAAGAAATTATTCATTTATGATATTTGCTACTTAATAGCTTATAACTCTTTTTAATTATGAAGTATTTATAAAATATAGTCAATAATCACACTGGTTGCATGATAAAAATAATTGGCAAAACTTATTAGTGTATTAGAAAATTACTTGAATAACACACAATACTATAGCCATGATTTAATCCTCTTAAATATCTTTGAGCAATCTATAATAGCTGTTTGTCATCTGTTCCTCATTTGAAGAATTATGAAATTCTCTAAACCAAAGCTTAAAATAATACACGGTAATGTATTGTAAAGTTAAACAGTGAAAACGTCTATGTAACATTTGCTTGCAAACCTTACTTTAGAGACTTACAATTCTAGGGTATATGTCCCAGAAGTTATCATAAAATAATAGCTAACAACAATTGCATAAAATTTATCAACAAGGCATAGAATTCAAAAAGGTGTAGAATTCAGTTACTATAAGCATTCCCCAGTTTCTAAGCAATCATTTGCTTGCAGCCATTCTAATTCGTGCTTAAAAATTATCTGAACATCTTATTTATTTTGAGATAGGGTCTCTGTTGCTCAGCCTGGAGTGCAGTAGCACAATCATAGCTCACTGCAGCTTCTAATTCCTGGGCTCAAGCAATCCTCCTGCCTCAGTCTGCCGAGAAGCTAGGACTATAGGTACACACCACCAAGTCTGGCTAATTTTTAAATTTTTTATAGAGCCAAGTTCTCACTATTTTGCCCAGGCTGTCTTGAACTTCTAGCCTCAAGTAATCTTCCCTCCTCAGCCTCCCAGTGTAAATATGCTGGGATTACAGGCGTGAGCCACCGCGCCCAGCCCAAACATCTTATTTAACACTGCCTATAATTTCCTTGCGAAAAGCTACAGTAGAATGGGCAGAGGTAAGGTGCTACCAGAGGACATATTGAAAGATAGCTTTCATTCAGACAATGTTTCATAATGGAATATAGGGTTTCTTAAAAATACTAACCACAAGGTCAAGCTGGTGTACAGAAATCAAAAAGATTAACTCAATTTGGCCAAACCGATAAGACAAAGATATTCTTTACTATGTATATGAGTGTATGTTTGCTTTTAAGTGCATTTAAATTTAGTTCATTAAAATAGGATTTTACAGGCCAATATTAGTCAGGGTCCCAATAGGAAACATATGGATAATTTGAGAAAATTTTAATAAACCGGCTATTTACAAGGTGGGCAAGGTAGGAAAACCAAAAGAATGAAGTAGTACCCTGGTCCTAGTTGAGCTTTACCAGTCCTAGGTCTGAAGGAGCAAGGGAAGGGGAAAAGATACTGGGCGGCCACCTTGAGAGAAGCTTCCCTCAGTGGAAGCCAACAGCAACTCACTCCCCTAATCGCCTGCCTGCAGGGGCTCCCTGTTGGCCCAAACCAGTGGGAAGCCAGAGGACAAGGAAATTCATTGATGTGGCCCATCGAAGGTCAGCTTCCTGGAGTACAAAGCAGGGTGGAAAATGTTGAGGAGTTGATCTAGAATGGGAAATGTAAGATAATTAGCATAGCAGATTTTTTTAAAGTGGGATAAAGTGGGATTGATATATCCCTTTTAGTCCATGAATGAGTTTCAAGGGGTCAAAGAATTAGTAGAAGCACGTTGTGGGAGACTGTTATAGTAACAGCTCTGATGAGTGACACCTCTCAGTATTCACACCATTCAGTATTCACACCCCTGTGTCTCTCCCTCCCATACTGACTCTGGGATTGGTCACATGACTTGGTATGGGCAATGAAACATCAGCAAACATGATACAAGCAAAGGCTTAATAGATGCTGCACATTAGGGCTTTGACCTCTTGGAATATTGCCCCGGTACTTCTACGCCATGAAGAAGCCTGGAATGAAATACCATGTAGAAAGAGATGTCCAGTTGTTCCAGCTGTCCCGGCTGAACCCCAGCCCCAGCAGATCTAATACCTAAATGCAACAGCATGAGTAAACCCTGTCAGAAAAACCATCCAGTCAACCCACAGAATCATGACAAATAACAATAGTTTTTGTTTTAAGACACTAAGTTTGGGGTGGTTTATTATGCAACAATAGATAAGTGAATACAACCTGATTTCTACTTAGGAATGACTAAACTCCAGTGCCACAGGAATCAATCAAGTTCAAATGCTATGCCCACAACTTAGTTCTCTCCGTCTCGCAGCTCGGCTGTTCTGTCTTCCCCCGTGTGTTGACTTAATTCTCAGGTAGAATAGGTTCTCCTCTTGTGGTCGCAAGATGGTTGCAGCACTCCCATACAGTTTCATATTCCATATGGGTAGTGTGCAATAAGAAAGAGAAAGTTTCTTTTTCCCAACAATTAGACAAAAATATCAAGTCTGACTCTCAAAGTGAGTCGTTTCCATCCACAGAACAACCACTGTAGCCAGGTGGTGGAATGTGTTGAATGATTAAGCCAATCAGGGCCTACTCAAGGGCTTAGGGTGAAGTAACTCCATCCAAATAATATGAGCTGCGAATTAATGAAGGACAGATCCACACCATAAAATGAGAGGGATCATTGTGCTAGGTGGCCAAAATAATAAATTTCTATTCAAAATACCAAATTCATATCTCTGCCCTAAACCTTTCTCCCAAATTCCAGGCTTGTATATTCAACTGCATACTTGGCATTTAATACTGAATGTCTCCAGACATTTCAAACTCCAAATGTCCCAAACTGAATCAGCCATAGAACTCAGACCTGGAGGTAGAGAGGTGCTTCTCTTGCTCTTGATTGTGGCTCCCAAACTGTGGCTCCCCACCTCTCTTCCTACAGAAGCCCCATAGTCATTGAAGTGGGCCAGCAGATTTTAACTGTAGCTTCTTCTCGTTGTTGTCATCTGTCAAACCCCTGGGTCACAGCCCTCATTCATGAATGACTCTAGCACCTGTTTCATAGTCTATTTGTACCACTATTCCTATCAACTGTCATGTCATCAACATTCACAGTAATGATCCGTCTAACACTGTAGACTCTCAGTTCCTCAACCTCCAATAATCCTTCCCTCCCATGGTAACACTGTTCACTATGCTTTTAACAACTGTACTATCTCCAAATTCTCAAATTCCAGAAACTGATTCTTTAGACTTCCCACCGCAGATCTTCGTTGACCCTAATGAAATCTCTAGTCCATGTACACCATCATTTTCTAACTATAAAGCATTCCCTTACCCAGTTTATATTTCTTTGTTCATTATTAAAATCATTTCTTTGCAAAAACTTTTAACTCCCCCAGCTCTTTCTTCCCTCCTTCCTTATCTCATCTGACAGAGCTTTACCCCTAATTAATCCCAATTAATCCCACCTACTCCACACCTGCACCCAAGTGTCTGAATAGTTCTAGGAAAACAAAGCTTACAACTTTACTCACATTAAACTTATGGCCATCAATTTCATGACACTCCACATGGCCAGGCAATCCTATTTCATGTCCCTGGTCTGCCTGCTTTTCTATTCTGCATAATGACAATTTCACATATCTTTTCTCTTCACACCTCTTATACCCACCAACTTTCCATTCTCAATTGATGACCTTGCCTCATAATTATTTAAGAAAATACAAATGAGTCAAGACCTCCATTATCTGTACCTATACTTCCTCCTATCAAGCGGTGTCTGTTGACTACATGATTTGCAGGTGTTAGGATCACCAAAAAAGATGTGACTCACACAGACAGTAAATGGACAATACTTTACTTACGTAAAGAAGAGGCAGAGCAAGATCAGCTTTAATAATAAGCATAGCCCCTCCCATGGCTATTGGGTCTTGCCCGACAGCCAGGGCAGGGTGATGGTCTTCACGTATTCCTCTCGTGCTGCAGGCAAAGGACCCTATTCCCTTCTCACTGGGAACAGATATAGCAGTGGGGTTGGCCAGGCGCCATATGATGCACATGCTTTAAGCAGAACAATGAAGTATACACCAAACCTGGAACAGGGAAAGATACTCCTAAACAAGGCAATATGCCCAGCATAGGCTGTTAGGGCCCCTTATCTCCATGCAAGGAAACGTTCCAGGCTGAAGCACACTCTTATGCAGCCATGCAAGGCTCAAGAGGCTGTGCACCACTGCCTTTCCCAGTAGACCCTTGCTCAGATGCTGACATAGTAGATAAAGACATCAAATTTGGTAGAACCACTAACCCTCTCTGAATTTGGAGATGAAGCTGGGTCCTATGGGGCCTCAGAACAACTCTTATAGAGACTCCCCATTATTTCAAGGAAACATTCCATACTAAGAGAACCTCCTCAACCTGGAGGAGCTCCAAGCGCCTAGATCAAGCCACTAAAGAGATTAAAATGAGTCCAGGGAGACTATGAGTGTACAGATGACAACCATCTGCCTGAGTGTGGATCTTCTCCAGTTCAGTTTTTACCTTCCCTGAATTATTGATATTGATATATATACACAGCAAGAGGTGTTGGCAATAGCACAGACACCACACTGTTCTGGCATCAGGTAATCAAGGGCTATTCAGTTGTCCATTACCACCTTGGCTAGTGAGTTCAATGAGTCTTGTTGGTCTTGGATGGCTTAGAGAAGGTCCGAGTTACTGTGCACCAGCCAGGCCACTACAACAGGAGGGTGGGATGAAAGGGATTTCAGTGCGGGGTGGCAAGTCCAGCATTGTTCGAGTTTGTCTCCTTTCATGACAGCTGTGCTGAGTCTCATCAGCATCATCACGCCAGGCAAGGCAGAGGCTTCTGTAGGAATGAGAGGAGGAAAGATTAATATTCCCACCCAACTCTCTCTCCAGAAACCTCCTGAGGCCAGAGATGCCCTTATCCAATGACAGATGAGGCTTGCCCAAATACAGCTACCCAGACTGTCTGTCCATGTCCTTTACAATTTCCATGGGGATCCACTGCCCCATTGCTTAACCCAAACATTTCAGCCCCAATCATCCAACATGGGAAGGGGAGGTCACATCCTTAACAAATTTGACATATCCTAAAATATCGTGCCCCTATATTGAGGGATTGGGAGTTCCAGGCACAACCAGGGGACTCCTACTGCCCCACTATTCTGTCACCCCTTTGCTTGTCCCCATGGACCCCCAAAGAAGGGAAGCACCTGAAGGTAGCATTGCCTTCAGGTTTGAATCAGAGACCCTACTGCAGCTTGGGCAACAAATCACCCCCAGGGAGCGCGTTCCACCGGGAAAAAAGATAAAGAATTGTTGGGTATACTGAGATTGGGATTTACAGGCATAGCCTAATCAGGCAACTGCCTGGTCCTCCACTTGCCCCCAAGCTTGATATTTTCAAAATACATTGTACTGCTATGTTTCCCATCCACTGCAGTGCAGTGTTGGATTCCACGTGGCTTTTATTAGGTGGGGGGTACCACCTGGTTCCTGATAGTCTTTGTAGATATTGTTTGAGTCACTCACTTTATCATTTTATTTGCTTGGGGGTAATATGGAGCATAAAAGGTCCATCTTTGCTTGCTAGTTTGCAAGCTGTTACCACGGTTGTTTTGTTTCCATGTACGGGAGCCTTTCATGGTCCAATCATTAATCTGTTAGTCATTGGACCATATGATTAGCCCATTTGTAAGTCCCATGAGTCTGCAAATATGTAGCAGAGTTGCTGTTGGAGTAGCCTGTATAGACATCATTACTGTATGGAGTTTGGCCCATTGGACAGAGTGTTGTCTGATCCTAGTCAGAAGGTGGCCTTCCTTGGGGCAGACGGCCACAGTAGCCCATTGGACTCCATTAGCTTTGAGTTTTGAAAATGTATCCGTGAACCAAGCCATACATTCAGCTGGAACATCTTTGAACCTTGAGCTCCATTTAGTTAAGGAAGAGAAGGAAGTGTCCCCTTCGGGCCATTAGTCCCCTTTGGCAAGGCGACTGCTTATTTATGAAATTGGTTCACCCCTTGGGGCCCAAAACAGGCTCCATCTTGGAAGTATCATTTTTATTTAATGATGGAATTTTGCTGAGTTTGTTTTATTTTATTAGTAGTGTGAATACCCACGTGAGGACGGAGAGCTTAGGCTTTAAGGTCACATATGGCACTTCAGTGGTCAGGCATTGTTTCACCAGGGCCCAAGGGCAAACTAAGAGCTGCTGTTTGAAGGGGATGTAACTGGAAGCCACCTCAGGTAATTTGTGTGTTTAAAACCTGAGGGGTCAACATACCCCAGTAACAGTCTCTTGTTGTCACAGGGCCCAATCTGTATGGATGAGAGTCGCTGAAACCTGTGGTTCTGGCAGGCTCCAGTGGCCACGATGGTACAGCCAGTGTCATTGCATGCTGTATGACCTTTAGAGCCTGTTTTATTGGGGGCCCCATTTAAAGGAGGCTGCTGTTTGGGTAATCTTGATTAAAGGGATCAAAAAAAAAAAAATACCCAGATGTCATTTTTACTGTCTTCAATATCCAAACAGTCCCACTGTTGAGCTTCTTTCTTATTTGTGGGTGCTGCCAAGGACAGCAATTTTTGTTTGACTTTATCAAGAATCTAATAACTGGCCAGGTGGCTCCCAGGAACTGTAATTGTTGAGCAGATCCCTAAATCTTATCAGGGTTGAGGGCCCAGCCTCATGTATCATAGTATCTATGACCTTATGCAGGGCCTGGTCAATTTGTTTATTAGGCCAACAATGAGGATGTCATCAACACAGTGAATGACAAAAACATCTGGGGGTAACTGGGCTTGTTGCAGATCTAGACTTACCCACTGATGGCATTTTGCAGGGAAATTGATATATCCCTGCAGTACTACAATAAACGTATATGTAGGTCATTCTATGTGAAAAAAAATTGGTCCTGATTTTTATCCCACAAAAAAATCTAGAAGGCCTCAGCCAGATCAGTAATAGTGTTTTAGTCTCCAATGTGGGCCACCATTGCCTCAGTGACAGCAATGATGTCAGGTACTGCAGGAGCCAATAGAGGCACCTAAGCATTTAATCTTTGGGAGTCTACTGTTAGCCTGTGAGGTCCTGAAGCCTTTTCTACAGTCCAGACTGGGCTGTTAAACTGCAAAAGGGTGATGCATAACACTTTTGCCTGCAGCAAGTTCTATATCAACAGGTTATGTCATTTTCTCCACCTGGAAAAGTGGTACTGTTTGTTGAATAACCTGCTGGGGCTTGGATAACTTAGGCAGTGGGTGGGAGTGAACATACCCCACTATTGTGGCTTAAATCCTTTGTTGTAAGTGAGCATATCCCCTGAGGTGGCAATGAGGCTGCAAATAGCCAAAATGTCAATATCTAAAATGCATTCAGCAGTGAGAACCATGATCATCAGTACCCAAAATGGCCCAAAGGGCCCTACCCAAAAGCACATGTTAGTCTGTCTGCCATAGGTCATTGCATTTGCTATTGCAATGACCTCCAATGTTCAGTTTACACTTACCCCTTCCGAGGCCTAGGATTATTGCCATTTGGTATCCAAGAGCCTCATAATAGTTTGGATTTGCTTTTTATCTTGGCAGGGGCATAGGGTCCAGTGGGAACCTAGAGACCTTGATTTTATCCCCGATCTTTTTTTTTTAAGGGAGTAAGGTGGGGATATGTGTGAGGGTCCCATCTTCCTTGTCTGACTCATCGTATTCACAGTCAAAACTGTCTTCTTAATACTTACCTGGCAGGGGAAATATCATGATTGCCAAGGCAGTTTTCCCAGGGCGAGGCTCGTCCATTGCACTCTGGGTGTGCTGATCTCTGTGGTTTTCCCAAATGTGGCAAAACTGACTGCATAATTTTTGGTAGTGGGGGACTGCATTTGTTCTTTCTCCTATAGCGAAAAAGAAAATTGTCTTCTTGATTGACCTGTTCAGAGCACAGAGAAGCTACAGTCCCTTTGTTCAGGGACTTGGAGGGATGCTATATAGGATTCTAAATCTTTTCAATCTCATGAGCCCTCTTTTTTTGTTTGCTTTTATAGCTTAGAGCTTTAACCTCTAATTTGGTGAGATCTCTCTGTCTAATAGCATTGAAGGAGGTCTTCAGTAGGAATCCCATCAATTTTCATTTCATCTATCCTGTTTTAACAACAAAAGCCATATCATTTTGTAGATCAGCCCTGTTCTCTCTTTTTTTCCTTTTTTCATCCCTTTGCCTCTTTTTCCTGCATCATAAGTCTTCTCTCTCCATTAAAGCATTCCCATTAACATATTGGCATACTCTAGTATTCCCCACTTACAAGAACAGTCTTTATTTCCCTCTATAGCTACTGACCCATTTCTGCCTTCTCAATCCTCTTTGAGTGGACTTTCCATCATCGCTATTCCACGGAGACTGTGTTTACAGGATCACCAGCCATTTTCATGTTACCAAACCCAGTGGGCATTTCTGTTAACTTACTTGAATTCTTTCAGAAGAATTCAAACCAATTGATCTATTTCTCCCTGAAATCGTTCATTTCTGAGATATCACATTCTTCAATTTTCCCCTCAAGGGGTCTCTTTTGCTGGCTCTTCATCCTCTAGTGGAATTCTAAAGTTTGGAGTGCTCCAGGGCTCTGTCCCGAGCTCTCTCCTGTTCTCTATTTATACTCTTTTCTTGATGATCTCACTCATGTCATGCTTTAAATCCCTTACTCATGCCAATGACACTCAAGCCCTAACCTCTTCTCTGAACTTCTGACTCATGCATCAAACTGCCTCTTTAATGTTTCCACATATACAAGATATTTTCCCTACTTCAGCTCTTTAACATTACCATTTCTTGGAGTATTCATAAATTTTCAGTTATCTGTCCTGCCTTCAGACGTAGAGTTTATTGACCAGTTCAGACACTGGTGGGGGGCGGCAGGGGGAGAACATTATACAAAGAGACAGAATTCCTTAATTCTTTTTTTTAAGGCTATTTTTTCTGCTTTGGAATAAGTTAATTATGCTTACAATACTTAACTTGGTATACATATTTCTCCCATGATTTAAGCAAAAGCTATAATAGTGTACTTTTTTCTTATGCATTCATTATATAACCAGATCCTTATGTGTACTGACTATATTTTCTAAGGTCGTCTACTGCAGGATATCTGCACACACTATTTTAATAATTCTAGGCCACTGATACTGGCCCTTTTTCCTTTTCTTTCCACACTTGTCTGTTCATATGGCTTCAGTCATCCTAGCCGCATTAGTGTTTGTTAAATGGTCCTTCTCTGGCCCTGACTTTTCTTCTGGGCTACAGGCCCACATTTCTGATGGTCCACTGGATGGAACCAAGTGTTCCACCCAAAATTTAATACAACCAAAACTAAATTATCAGCCGGGCATGGTGGCTCACGCCCGTAATCCTAGCACTCAGGGAGGTGGAGGCAGGAAGATCACTTGAGATCAGGAGTTCAAGACCAGCCTCAGCAAGAGTGAGACACTGTCTCTACTAAAAATAGAAAGAAATTAGCCAGGCAACTAAAATAGAAAAAATTAGCCAGATATGGTGGCACATGCCTGTAGTCCCAGCTACTTGGAAGGCTGAGGCAGGAGGATTGCTTGAGCCCAGGAGTTTGAGGTTGCTGTGAGCTAGGCTGATGCCACAGCACTCTAGCCTGGGCAACAGAGCAAGACTCTGTCTCAAAAAAAAAAAAAAGAAAGAACTAAATAAATTATCTTCTCTTCCCTGTTACCAAACCAGCAACTCCTGTCAATGGAGCTGCCATCCTCTTGGCTACCTAGACTCCCTGTACTTCCTCTCTTCCCCCACAGCTCATCATCACATCCTATCACTTCTTCCTTCTACACAGTGCAGTAACACCCCAGTGACATGATCATGAGTTTGGGTCAGAAAGATTTGAGAACATTGGTTAACTGAGATCTCCATGCCTCACTTTTTTCACTTCTAATATAAAGTTTAAAATATATAACAGAATTGTTTTGAAGATTACATTATCTGATGCACATAAGAGCCTAAGATATAACAAGTTCTCACCATATGTTGTTCTCTTCCCTGTCTTCCATTTCCATGGCCAAAATTATACTGGTGTCCCTCACAGTATCTCATCTAAACGACTGCACTAACTTCTAACTGTGGAAAGTTAAGTGAGCACTTTTTACTAAACTATAAATTCCCTTGAGGAGGTCAAAAACTTTTGTGTATTCATATTAGCTTTCTCTGAAGCACACTGTATGCACCAGGGGCTCAGTGAATATTTCTTAAAAAAACTGATTAAAATGATGAACTTATCGGGAAGTTTGTTACAGAATATGAGAATATATTCTCAGTGTAATAAATTCTTCAAGGATACTTTTAATTGCAGTATTGACCTTTTATATGGTCTTTATTAAGTCACTTCGAATATTTGGTCGTAATTTTCTGTTTCAGGTGTGGGAGCAATGACAATGGCCTCATCCCTCAGTTCGTCTTTCTGTTCCTTAAAGAGATAAACATCTTGAAAGCTTGTGTATTGGCTTCACAGTCACTGCCTATGTTCACTGGAAGGCAGTGTTGTCAATAATCAGGCTCTGGACTAATTTCATTTTAGCATTGTCTTTGTTATTAGTTTATGAGTCAAAAGGAATATGGAAGGGTTGTTTTTCAAAGACTGGAATATGTCACATATGTAGTATCTCCCCTACCCTAAGACAGTGGTTCTCAAACTTCTATATGTATAAGAATCACCCTACATCTATACTGTCCAATAGAGCAGCCACTAGCCACATGTGGCAATTGAGCACTTGAAACGTAGACACTCCAAATCGGGATGTGCTGTAAGTACAAAATACATACCAGATTTCAGACTGCATATAAAAACATGGAAAATATCTCAATAAATTTTATATTGTTCATATGTTAAAATGAAAATATTTTGGTTATATTGGGTCAAGTAAAATACATTAGAATTAATTTCATCTGATTCTTTTTACTCTTTAAAAATGTAGGCCAGGCGCAGTGACTCACGCCTGTAATCCCAGCACTTTGGGAGGCTGAGGTGGGAGGATTCCTTGGGGCCAAGAGTTTGAGACCAGCCTGGGCAACATAGCAGGATCTCATCTCTACAAAAATTTAAAAAATTAGCTGCACTTAGTGATGCATGCCTGTAGTCCTAGCTATTCAGGAGGCTGAGGTGGAAGGATCACATAAGCCCAAGAGTTTGAGGTTACAGTGAGCTATGTTTGCACCACTGCACTCCAGCCTGGGCAACAGAGCGAAACCCTATCTCTAAAATTAAATAAATAAATAACTAAGTGGCTACTAGCACATTTAAAATTACATATGCACCTTGCACTTGTGTTCATGTTATAATTCTGAATGGACAGCATTGACTCTGATGCTTATTTAAAACGTTGATTCTTGGATCCCACTTTTGGAGATTCTGCTTTGGTAGTTCCAGGTTGGGGCACAGAAATCTGATATTTTTCAGTTCATCAGGTTTCAATTGATAGTAACAAGTCAAGGTAGGGAATCATTGTTTTATATGGCTTTGTACCATGTGATTTTGATGGTCTTCAGCACAGCAGTGATTCAAAGACAACAAAGACAATATTAGTTCTCAATTTTAATCATGTAATAATTGCCAACTCATAATAGTCATACCTGTGTTTTTCAGTTAGCAAAACACACTTCAAAATATAATCCCAACACACAACCTTCTTGTGGGGGTAGAGAAAAGGTAAGAACAATTAAGTAGTGTCACAATTTTAAGTACATACAATCTTTGACTCAGTTCTAGAAATTGATCTTGCAGAAATGCTCCCACAAGCTTACGATGATATGAACATAATTCATTTCAGCACTGTTTGAAATAGTGAAAAACTGGCAATTGATTAAATAAATTATGATACCTCCAGCTGAATACTATGCAGGCTATAAAAAAGAGGTCATCTACATGTACTGATATGGAAAGATGTCTATGGTATTTATGAGAAGCAAAAGCAAGTTGCATAAGAACAGATAGATCCCATTTGTATATGAAAAAATATGTACCTGTATTTGCATAGAAAGTTTCGAAAACTATTAACAGTGGTTATTGCTGGAGAGTAAAACTAAGGAGAAGATTCCCAAGGATGTGGAAAGGTACTTTTACTTTGCTTCTTATATCCTTTTGTACCGTTTTAGGTTATTTTCACTATGAGCAATATGCAGATTTTATATTGTACATTACAATATAAATATTGTACATTACAAACTATAAAAAAACGACACAATGCCCAGTCAAGTAAATACTTCATCAGTTAGGTTCCTGTTAAAGAAATTTGTTTTTCACTATTACCTTTTAATCTGGAGTTTGATCTTCATTCTAATTTTCTAAAAAGTCACTGAGTACATTCATTAATTCTTTCATTCATTTAACCAATAATTACTGATAACCTATCAATATTGCAAGCAAGGAACTGTTCCAACCCAGAAAAACAAACAGGAACGCACAATACCAGTGTTCCTCAAACACATTCTAGTAGAGGAGTAGGACCATAAACCTACACATAAACAATTTTAATTAATAAGTGCTATGAAATAAGGAAGTCAAGACTTGATTTTTGAAATGCTGAAATGTTAAAATGTCGTGTGTGCACACACATACATTCACCCATATATGCAAATTAACGAAAGCATTGCTTTTGAATTTTTTAAGTTTGCCATCTGGACAAACTATTCAGGGATACTTCTCAAATTACTCTTCTTCCTGTGTTCAGTATAACTAATTTAGTACAAAGAAATTAAAAATAGCAAAGCAATTCAGCTGTGTAACCTTAGGCAAATCCCTTAGCAGCTTCAAGCCTCAGTTTTCTCCTCCGCGAAGTAGAGTGTTTCACCTCTCAGGTTTGCTGTGTTGGGAGCCTTCTATGGACCGGTTTTAGTGTAAAGGCAGTGCCTGGTGCAACGACCGAGAAGTGGACTGGGCCCCCGTTGGACCTTGGCGCCCCTGAGGGCCCGGCTGGGCCGCGTGCCGCGCGGCTGGGCGGCCCTGCGGAGAGGCGCGGTACTCTCGCTGTGCAGCGGAGGATAAACGCGGCGCTTTCAGTTTTTTCACGCTAGCATTTCTGCGGCCAATTTCCCTTTCCCGGAGTGTTGAGACTAGTGCCCGTCAGTTCCTTCAGCGGCCGCCGTTAGGCGCCCGCTCCGCCCAGCGCCCGCTAGCCAGCCCGGCTTCCCGAGTCGGTCCTAAGCTGAGGCCGCCCTGCGCTGCAGAACTCAAGTCCACTCCCGGCCCCAATCTGTCCCGGGCGGACTTGGCTCCGGGCACGCGATGGCCTCATTTCCAACTGCGGCTGTTAGTTTGAATTCTGGCGCCACTCCCGCGCCACGTAGGTCCGGGTCCCTCGCTAGAGTCGTCAGCAACGCCTCGCAGTGCGCCTGCGGGCGCGCGCCGGACTTGCGGCGCGCCCGCCACGCCCCAAAACCGGCCCACGAAGAAAAAGAGCCGCCGCGCGCGCTCCCGCTCGTTCGTGTCAGGAAACAGCCACGCCCCCTCTGCTCCCTCGCCCAATAGATGCGAGAGGGAGGGGCGGCCTCGTTCTGACTCAAGAGAGGGTATATAGGGAGCTGCTGGCGACGCAGCTCGGTCTTTTACGTCGGATTTGCAAGGTGCTGGAATTATGTTGGGTGAGCAGGGCATTGCGGGCTTCTATCCAAGCGGAGGATGGTGGCGCAGGCCGAGGTTGGTAGTTTCAGTATTTAATGTGAAGCAATCTTAAGAGATTTGAGCTTAAGAGTCCTAACTGTTGAAAGCTTGCACGTGGGAAATGCGCAGCCGGGCCGCCACGTGTCCTGAGCTTGAGTCGTGATGCAGGCAGGATTCGAGCTTAGGCGTGAGGAAACTGCTGATCGGCCTTTTCGTCCTCCGCGTGCGGCGGGTTGCTTGGCGCTGGTAGCGGGCAACGCCGAGCCCGGGCGGCCGCGGAAAACCGCACTCCCAGGACTTGGAGCGGAGGGCTAATTTAAGAGCAAGGGGCCTTTACTAACATGGCGAATGCTTTCTTTCCGTCGCCAGATGATTTCAAAACGCGCACTCTCGCCTCTGCAGGAGACAGTTGCGTTCTCAGGCGGCGTTGTGTGCAATTCGTACGAACGAAGGGGAACGGTTTAGTGCTTGAAAAAACCAAGTGTATTCTGTGAAAATGCTTAATTTTAAACATCGGTGCCCCACAGAACAATGGCGCTTTCAGCCGTATGTCGGAGCAGTTATGTGGAGATATTAAGATAAGAGCTTTTAAGGTTAATTTTCAAACTGAAGGGGTGAACTGTTGATGTACAGGAATAGAGCGTGATGCGTCATTTGTAATTTGTTTCTTTTTATTAGATGCATGAGAAAGTTCCAAAAACAGCTGGGAGAACATTTAACGAAACACGACTTGGTTAAAACCTGACTGTCTTAACCAGGTATGTGTTGCACTTGTACTTATTAATTGAGCATACATTTAGTTCATACGTAGACAGAATGAAAATTTTTTGTTGTTGGACAACATTCTGGATGTTGAATAATGAAGCTGTAGATGTCAGTTGTCAGTGTCGAGCAGCTTCGTTTTGAAGTAAGTTGAATAGTTGTATAAGTTCTGTAGTATTCTATAGTTCTTCCGTTTTTACTTAACTTTGGTTTCTGGTAAATAATCACTGAAATACAGCTTAATGTATTACGTGTGCATATATAAGGCATGATTGGTCTAATCAATGATGAAACCTATCCCGAAACTGATTACCTGAAGAAAGGCACATACGGATTCGGCTTCTGAGATTAGACCAATATTCCGAAATGAAATAAATTTATTGCACGGATTTTATAACAGTTAACGTTCACAATGGTTCATGATACTGGCTTTTTTTTTCTGCCAACAGTGAGAGTCGCTGTCTGCCCGTTGAAAGAGGCCGCCTTGTTGTGAAATTCCTACATTGCAGCAATTTCTGTGAGTGGAGTTTTGTTTTTTATTTTTTGCTTAGCAGTTAAGTGAGTATTGTGTCCTTGGTCTTATCTGTGATGATCCTATCCCGAACCTGAATTCCTGTTGAAAAAAAAGTATACGGATCTGGCTTCTGAGATAGACCACTATAAGGACAGTGCTTTTTTTTTTAAATGCTTTTATATAAGCTATTGTAATGTTGGCAGTCTTGTAAATCTCATGTTTTTCCTTTTCTAGGACCAGTACCATGGAGTTTGCTGGTCTTTTATGTGAAAAGCTGGTGATAACAAAGATGTCCAGGAAAAGCTCTTCATTTTACGAACATGAAAGGAAAACATACAATTTTGGATTATTGATTTTTTTTTTTTTTTTTTTAGTTTTGTAAATAGATCATGAAATTTTTATGGAAAATGCTTTGCTTTTAACTAACCAGTCTTATAATTGAATTATTCTGAATGAATATTTCGCCGTTAGTCACACATTTGAACTAAAATGTATAATTATAATTAAAACTGAGTGAAATTTTACACCGACGTGTGGAAGAATCCTTAGTAGGGTTTTTATGAAGAGATGATGACTCAGTTTGGCCGTCGAGTCACAAAAATAAGGTATAGAATACCTTGGCTTTTTGCAGGGTACTAAGTATTTCTGTATTAAGGTAGGTGAGAGCAAAAGAGAGCAACAGGAATTACTGGGGGAAGGAATGCCAGGCATTGAAATAGTGGTTACTAACCAAATCATGGAATATTTAGTTTTAATGTAAGTTTGTAAGTCCAGATGCTTAAGCTGAGAAGTGGGGAATGGGATACTAAAGATAATAGAAGAGAGCACTGCCCAACAGTGAGTTTGTGATTAACCAGGGTCTTGAGAGAAGGTCCCACATCACACAATCTAGGTTAAAGCTAGCCAAACATTATTGAGAATAGATTTAGTATAAACAGTAATAGTGTATGATCTACCCTAGACGGTTGGGCCTCTTACATAGTCATTTTCTATAAATAGCTGCATGAATAAATTACTACCAAGCCCAGATTCAAATGTCATTGTTAAAAAAATTCGTCAACTTACTGTAATGAATCCTGTTACCTTTCCAAAAAATATTTGATTTTGTGTCTCAAATGCTTCTTGCAGCAAAATGCAAAGTGTGAATATTTGGGGTATCAGGGATAACTAGTTAACTGCATGGCCAAGTATTGCAGAAAAGTGAATCTTGGCAAGTACTTTCCAGGGAATTAAAACAGAGTAATAGGCCCTGCATGGACTGTTCATTAGGAAGCTTGGGGCCTCCTTGAAGTTAAGACATGAGTTTGAGGGAGCCAGCCAATCTAAATGGGTGATTTCCCAAGTTAGGTGTGGGCTTTCAATGCCTAAGACTTGAATGTAGAAAGGGAAAAGTCATATAGCATAATGGGTTACATATGTAATTCACTATCTTAATGCTACCAAATAGAAGGGAGCCTGTGTTACCTTTTATTTGGAGATAAAAATGCACCTTCACATGAGCATTCAGTATGATGGCATGCATAAAATGCGGTTAAAAACTTTGCATTTGCACCCTTGATCTCTGATGCCCCCTTACCCTGCTATAGTAGAATATGATATGCTCTATAAGTTGTGTCTGTTGTCATCCTCCCCCTGCTAGAATTTATGCTTGAAATTCTAAATATGGATTTAAAGGCCAAGAAGAGCTTCATTTCATTCATTGACATGTCTCAAGTACCTACAACAGGGCAAGGCCCTTAATATTGTACCATTAATGACTCTAATTGTAGAGATCCCACACCAAACTTTCAGGAAAAAGTTCCATTACACTTTTCTCAAGACTGGCAAACGTTTCCAAACAAGGCAAAGTTGTGAAATAGACAACTTGGCTTTGGAGCCCTCTGACCTCTTTCTGCAGTTGATTCTGTTTTTACTTCCCTTGCTTCCCTGTAGATCTTTTAAAGTCACTGTTTCTTAGTCGTTATCCAAATTAGTACTGTTTATGCACTGTACTATACTTGGCTCTTCCGAGGAGGCCAGAGTTAAAAACACTCTAATCTCTGTGTCAATAGTGGCACAAGATAACGAGAAATCAAAGGCAAGCTATAAAGAGGTACAAAACACCAGGGAAACAAGTGGATTTGAGTCAAGACCAACTCCAATGCGGGGAAGATAATACATTTAGGCATAAAGCACTCAGCAAAGCAATACTGTCCAGAGCCTGAGAGTGACAAATTATGTGAATTTGGGTGCCGAAAGGTTGGCTAGATGTGGGACAAAAGGCCAAAATGTTAAATGCCCCTACTAAAATTTTTGAGCAAGGAAGTTAGAAAGGTGACTGTTGTGTCATTTAAATTCTCTAAAACATTTTCCTAGGGAGACATGGTCAGAAATTCATGTCTTTGTTGACTCTGAAGGATCCACACGTGAAAGTGAGAGTTGGCCCATAAAGGTACAGTTTTAGTGGAAGTACATGTGGAAGTTCAACATGTAATTAGCATCAGTTTCTGTTACTGATACAAACCTTTTAATAAACACCTAAATCATGTTTTTCAAACACTGCAGAGGCTATTAGTCTTTACTAGCCACCTAATTTACCAATACTGACTGGGTAATACCTTTTGTTATTAAAACTCAGGCAATAGTAATAAGATCAGGAACCTTTAAGTTGGTTGGATAGGAATTTACCCTTCATAATATATCTGCAACTTAACGGAGAACTCAGTAGAGACCTAAAGGTGCATGACTGTAATAGACTGGGATATGCTTGGTTCTGACTGGTTTCAAAAAGAGCAGGCTGGGTGCAGTGGCTCATGCCTTTAATCTCAGCACTTTGGTGGAGAGGGGAGGATTGCTTGAGCCCAGGAGTTCAAGACCAGCCAGACCAGTCGGGTCAACATAGTGAGAAGCCCATCTCTGCAAAAAACAGCCATTCGTGGTGGCATGTACCAGTCCTAGGTACTATAGCGGCTGAGGCAGGAGGATCCCTTGAGCCCAGGAATTCAAGGTTGCAGTGAGCTATGATCACTACATGTAGCCACTGTATGACAACCTGGGTGATAGAGTGACACTGTGTCTCAAAAAAACAATTTACATGTCTGGCTTTAGTGGCTTGTAGCCAATGGGAATTATTTTCCTTTTTCCTTACACCCGGTTTCCAGGTAATTTTAAAATATAGTAAACTCAAACCTAGTATCTGATGCTTTCTAAAATTAGTTCTTTTGCCAGAAACCCAATATCCACTGTGCTTAACTTCCCAGTCAAGTGCCCTCTGAACTGATTAACACCTCACAGTCTTTGCTGTTTGCCCAGTGTATGTGAAAGAACTTTTAACTGTTCGTGGTTTTTACGCCAGTTCCCCAGTTAGGATTAGAGCGTTTATTTGAATCTCAGCCTACTGGCATAGCCTGCTTAACTTTTGCCACTTCCTCTCTGGTATTGGGATCCTCCTTCCTCCTATCTTTCTTCCCAAGCTTGGTTCTGGATCTGCATAGTACTTAGATACTCTGAATATTCCCACTGTATCTACTCTCGCTTCCCCTCACTAGTCCTACATATTTGGGTACAGACAGAGATCAAATGAAGCCCAAATTTGTCATGAAGTTCTGAAAATTTTGGGGGGCAGTGGAAGAGGGTACCTTTTCAATATGAGAACCAGACTCCCTGGGTCTCATTCTCATGAGTACTGTCCTCCCCTCCTCACTACTAGTCCACTGCTGAGGTCCCAGCATGACATGTAGCTGAGTTTATCAGGGTTATAACAGGAAATAATGACCTAATCTCACAGAATCCCAAATAAAGCACAGTATAACCCAACCTATTTGGGAACTTTATCTTGTTAGTTAAGACTACTTAATTGTAATTATCTTCAAGAATAAGGGAATAATGGAAAAGGCATTTCAGAACACACGTAAAGTTCATCATTTGAAGAAGATAACATTTACAAATATAGTGTATCACTTTATTGAGGTCAGGAAACTGTCTTGACTTGTACTTGCTTCTTTGTTGAATATAATCAATGTATAAAAACTTCTACATTTGGCCGGGCGCGGTGGCTCACGCCTGTAATCCTCGCTCTCTGGGAGGCCAAGGCGGGCGGATTGTTTGAGCTCAGGAGTTCGAAACCAGCCTGAGCAAGAACGAGACCCCATGTCTACTAAAAATAGAAAGAAATTAATCGGACAGCTAAAAATATATAGAAAAAATTAGCTGGGCATGGTGGCACATGCCTGTAGTCCTAGCTACTCGGGAGGCTGAGGCAGAGGATTGCTTGAGCCCAGGGGTGTGAGGTTGCTGTGAGCTAGGCTGACGCCACGGCACTCACTGTAGCCCGGGCAAAAACAGTGAGACTCTGTCCAAAAAAAAAAAAAACCAAAAACTTCTACATTTTTAAAGTATTCTATTTGATAAATTTTTCAATAGGTGTACACCCGTGAAACCATTATCCCAACCAAGATAATAACTATATCCATCACTCCCAAAAATGTCCTCTTGTAGGCTTGATTTTGAACATGTTAAGTTTGAGAAGGCATGTAATACCCAAATTGAGATTTTGAGTAGGCAGTTAGATTTGGAAGTCAGGAATTCAGAGGAGATGTCTGAGCTAAAGAAATAATATTGGTAGTTATCAACTTACGGAGGGTATATTTAAAGCCATAAGATTAGATCACCAAGAAGAGAGAAAAGAGAAGTGGTTTAAGAGTTGAGCCTTGTTGCATTCCATTAGTGAAAGTGGGAATCTTTGTCTTGTTCCAGAACTTAGAGGAAAGACTTTCATATATGGCTTTTATCATGTTAAGGTAAGTTCCTCTGTACCCAGTTTTTTTATAGTTTTTATCATGAAAGTTGTTGAATTTTTTCACGTGTTTTTTCAGTATCAATTGAAATGATCATATGGTTTTTGTCCTTCATTCTGTTGATACGATATATCACATTGATTTGCGTATGTCGAACCATCCTTGCATCCCTGGGTTGAATCCCACTTGATCATGATGACTTGTGACATTCCAGGATTAGGATATTACAGGTTTAGTTCAAATCCTGGAGATAATTTTATGCCAAGGGACAAAAATTGTGAAGCAGAAATCTATTGTCAAGTCCAAGTGCCATATTAGGAACAGAAACTAGATAGAAAACCAAGGGTGCCTGGAATGTAATGAGCAGAGAAAAACAAGGATGAGAACTAAGCAAATAGTTGCCTTGGATTTAATGCACTTATAGCATTGGTTAGCATAAAAATTGAAAGAGCTAATATCTGATGACAACATGTGCAAAATGATCTGCAGGAGAGAATGAGATGAGGAATTTAGGAAATGTGGCGAGGGTTTTCATCAGACACTATAGACTTAGAGAGAATGGAGTTGAACATGAACAAGTTATAGGTTTGCCCAGCATTGCCAAAGTGTCAGCTAAAGCTGAAAATCACCAATTTCAGCAAAGTTAACCTGCATATTTCTTCATTATTCTCCTGTGGTGCTTTGTCATCTGGGAGCAGAAAGCAAATGACTGGATTAATTCAAAATTAGAAAAAAAGTGACCAAGAGGAGCAGAGCAATGATGGGCCAAGAGTACTGAGGATGCAGGTAAATGTGTTGTTAAAATTATTGTATCAGCCTTGTGATCTGAGCTGATTAGGAATGAAAAAAAAAAACAGGAGAGTGCTAGAAAATTGTTCCAAGTAATGACAAAGATCAGATGTGCCACAGAAAGGTGGGATGAAAACACGGTAGAATAAGACCCTGTCCAGTTATACCACATAAGGATTGAGAGCATGTTGTATTGTGATTAGTGATTTCTCTCTCTCTCTGGACCTAGAGTGTGAGTTCTTTGAAAGCATAGACTGTGCCCTTTAATCTCTTTAACTCAGTGCCTAGGACAATGTAATGGTATCCATAAAATGTTTGTCTAATTGAATGGAATTCAGTATGTATTTTTAGGGTGGGCACTGATGGTGTGATTTAAATTCTCCAAAAGAGATCTTTTAAAAAATGAGAAGAGTTGGAAGCTGTTATGGACTGAATATCTGTGTACTCCCCAAAATTCATATGTTGAGTACCACAAAAAGAAATGTAATATAAGCTGAGAATCTCCATCAGTGATGAAATTTGAAAGAATTTGAGACAAGGTCTTGCTATGTTGCCCAGGCTAGCCTCAAACTCCTGGGCTCAAGTGATCCTCCTACCTCAGCCTCCCAACTAGCAGGAATAAGAGACACATACCACTGGGCCTGGCTCCAAAACTATACTTTTGTTTAAAAATAGTTGACTAAAGTTTTTTGGCCTGTGTTTTTGTCACTGCTGATATCCATATTTTTAATAACTGGAGGCCATACAATCAATAAAAACACATATTGAGCACATCAAAATTCAGGCCAAGTAACTTTAATCAACTATTTTTTTACAAAAGTATGGTTGAGGATTGTTGCTAATAGTTGATCAATTTAATTACATCAATGGGAACATAGTCATTAAACACACTAAACTCTGGGGCAATAGGTGTATTCTTTGGGGTGCATCTTAAATCTGACTTTTGAATTTCATCACTGATGGAGATTCTCAGCTTATATTACATTATTTTCCAAAAATGAATGTACAGTTGGGCATGGTGGCTCATGCCTGTAATCCTAGCACTTTGGGAGGCTGAGGCAGGAGGATCGTTTGAGGCCAGGAGTTTAAGACCAGACTGGGTAACATAGTGAGATCCCATCTTTACAAAATAAAAAAAGTAGCTGGGTGTGATGGCACACACCTGTAGTCTTAGCTACTTGGGAGGCTGAGGCAAGAGGATGGCCTGAGCCCCAGAGTTTGAGGCTGCAGTGAACTATGATGACACCACTGCACTCTAGCATGGGCAACAGAGTGAGACCCTGTGTCAAAAAAAAAAAAAACATATAAACATTACTCAGAATTTGGCCACATATCCAAAAATATCAGGATAGTTTGAAATTTAAGGATTTGTCTCCACTCATGTAGACATAGCTAACTCTTGAAGGATGTTGTTTGCTTTCAATGCAATCTGTTCCACTGGAAACTAAGCCATATTGATAGGTTAGGTGTGTGATGATTCTGAAATATGCTAAAGTTTGTATTCATTTGTTTATTGAACACATATGTACTGAATGGCTACCATGTGTAGGTAGGCACTAAATATATAGTAGTTAACCAAACAAAAATCTCTGCCCTTATGGAGCTTACATTTTAGAAGAAAAAACATACTACATAATAAATAAATAAATAAATCATAAAATATGTTAGAAAATGAGAAGTGATATAAAAAAAAGAATTTGTGATGTTGACAATAGGTTGGGGGAGGTAATTTTAGTATTGTAATTTTAAATAGAGTTGACACGATAGGTTTTCATGAGAAAGAGATAAGTTAAGCAAAGATTTGCAGAGGGTGAGGGATTGAGCTAAACACATACCTGGGAAAAGGCTATTTCTATAGCAGTGGTCCAGACATAGGAGCAAGCATGGTAAGAAAAGAGAGGAAAGAGGGCATGCAGATTGTGTAGGGCCTCATGGGTCATTGAAAAGATTTCACTCTGAGTAAAGTGGGAAGGAACCACAGTGAAAGAAAACACGAATTCCAATTATGGTTCATACACATCAAAATCTATGAACCCTACCCCTAGGGCCCAGATTGTGGTGTCTAAATACTATTTACCGTTAAAAGGAACCAAGGCTTATTGGAGAAACGATTAATTACAGGTCTGCGGCAAGAAATATATAAGATGAGCTTATTGCATCTCCCTATAGCAGACAGCAAGAAAGCGAGACTGTGAGGATTCTGTTAAAAGAACTCAGGAGCCAACAATTTGGAGAGTCTTCCACTGTCCAAAGATGGAAAATTTGGCTATTATTTAACTATAATAGAGACAAATATATAAAATGTATTCACATCTATAAATTCATAATGATACTTTAAAAAACTGAATTTGATACTGTTAGAGGATGCTAGTAAACCAACTCATCAGTTTCAGAACTGCAAATAAAGGGACTTTCCAATACCAATCATACTGACAGATAATCAAATAGAAGGTGAGATAAAGTTTCTCTTTATTGATGTATTGCAGTTAACAACTGAAAAAGATTGACATAATTAGAATATCACCATTTGGCAGCATCAAATGAATTAATGTATCTAGGCAATGATCACCAAGGGCTGCTAACATCAAAAAAAAGAGGCAACCAGATATTATATGCTCCTGAAGGAAGACTTTAACACTGCCTGTGAAGTATTCCTGCCTGAAAACAGCAAAAATGGTTATGAATTTGATAAAGCCTCTGGTTATAACTACCAATTTACAGATGACAGAGAAATATGTTAAATTACATCACAGAGGTGCAATCAGCAAAATCCAGACTATGAAAAACTCTACGGCACAAATGGTTCTATAATAAATAAATTGCAAGGAAGAAAACCAGCCAAACGAGAGATGAATGGGTAACTTATAAATTGAGAGGCTGAAAAGATATATCAACATTCTCAATGTTTGTATCTCATTTGGATTCTGATTCAACATTATAGCAAATTATGACATTTATGAGATAGATATGTGAACACTGAGTATTTCATGTATTAAAGATAATTGGGGCTCTGTTAGATATGACAATGGTGTTGTGGCTGGTTTTTGTTGTTAAACAGTCTGTGTCTTTTACACGAACATACCAAATTATTTATGGATGAAATGATTTGACATCTGCGATTTGCTTCAAAATAATACTGAAAACATAAGAAATGGTCAAAGGGTATAGATAAAAAAGATTAGCCTTAAGTTGATAATTGTTGAAGCTGTATCATGGGTTCGTGGGAGTTTATTAAACTCTTTATTAAACTCTTATTATTTATGTACATATGTTTGAAATGTTTACAATAAAAAGATTTTTTTTTAAAATCTGTGAATTCCTTTTTTAAAAGTTGATTTCATTTCTAACAAAAGATGCGTTTCTTCACAATTTGATTTTACTATATTCAGAGTGGTTCTATAGTAGGACAACAGCACAGTTTCCTACTGCCACATGCATAGCTCAACTGTCCATATATAATGTCTTCACAAATCCACAGTGCTCTCATACGTTCTCTCTGTGACTAAATTCAGGGAATTAAACTCAGAGCATAGGCTCTAGGGTCACAGTATGTGCATTAAACGAAATAATGCATATAAAATGCTTACTACAGTGCTTGCCATATATTAGCTATAATTATTAATAAAGTTGGATGTTTCTATGCATATCAGTAAACGCAATATTGTAAGCCACTACATTCGAGTAAGTCCATCAGATCCCTTCAATTAAAAAATATGGGCCGGGCGCGGTGGCTCACGCCTGTAATCCTAGCACTCTGGGAGGCTGAGGCGGGAGGATTGTTTGAGCTCAGGAGTTCGAAACCAGCCTGAGCAAGAGCAAGACCCCGTCTCTACTAAAAATAGAAAGAAATTAATTGGACCACTAAAAATATATAGAAAAAATTAGCTGGGCATGGTGGTGCATGCCTGTAGTCTCAGCTACTTGGGAGGCTGAGGCAGAAGGATTGCTTGAGCCCAGGAGTTTGAGGTTGCTGTGAGCTAGGATGATGCCATGGCACTCTAGTCCCGACAACAGAGTGAGACTCTGTCTCAAAAAAAAAAAAAAAAAAATATGTGATCTGGGGCAGGCATGGTGGCTCGTGTCTGTAATCCTAGCACTTTGGGAGGCTGAGGCAGGAGGATCACTTGAGGCCAGGAGTTCAAGGCTGCAGTGAACTATGATCACACCATTGCACTCCAACCTGGGTGATGAAATGAGACCCTGTCTCAAAAACAAACAAAATGCGATCTGTAGAAACAGCTAAGTAAAATTCCTCAGCAATTTCTCGTGACTTAAAAACACATCACTGCATTAGAATAAATTTAATCCCCATATTGTTTGAACTTCTTATAGATGTTCTATGACCCATTTGAAGAAAAATCACAATGTTGATTATTTTTTTATTCCATAAGCAATGAATCTGATGTGTAAAATTTTATTTCCTACTATCTGATATCTAAAGAGCTTAGATGATGTATAAAATTAACTACACAAACTCTTCTGATGCAATTAATAATAGGCTCATTGGACCCTATCTTTTAACTTGAATAACTGTTGAAATTGTTTTTCTTCTCATTGTAGCTCCTTTGTCTACAGGAGGAGAACTCAGCTACTGTGTGTTTAGATCTACCATCAAATTGGCAGATTATTAGGGCTTACTATTAGAAGTGTGCTGGGTAAATATAAAAATCATATATATCTTGCTGAAAATTACATTACTCCTCTTGGCTCAGGTAGGACAATTTGACCAATAGGATCTATGTGGGACGCCAGCATGTCATACCACACATCTAGTACTCCGATATTCTTTTTGTTATCAGTTCTACTCTATGCTATAATATTACTTCATGACCTCCTAACCCAACAAGATATATATTCCCCCACATCTTTTTATTATGAAAATTTCAAACAATTTAAAAATCTATAGAATAGTTATTAAACACCTGAAACCATAAATATTTTTCTTCTTCTTTTTCAAATAATGCCTATATTCTTAATCCAAATGATTAAAACTCTGATAGCCACATACTTTTTAAAAATTCATATTAATTGAATATTGAATGTTTTTGCATTTTACAAAAATTAGAGAACACAATACAGTTTTATAGCAGCTTGAAAGTGTTCTATCTGAATTTAGACTTATATTGTTTGTAATATTTGTCATAGAACAGATGATTAAACTTAATAAAACTTTCCAAAATATACGTTTTATATTAAATATATCTTCTATATATATCTCTAAATAAAATGCCATCTCTATCTTAAGATGCTTTTATCTGAATATAATATAAACTCAACTCAAAATGGCTGAAATTATGTATACATTTCTTAGCTCTTATAAAATGAAGTTCAGAGGTAGTACAAGTAAATTGATTTAGTAACTCAGTTATTATATTAAGAATCCAGAGTTGGCTCCATTTCTCTACTCTGCCACCCTAAGTCGATAAGCTTTGCCCCCAGAATAGCTTCTCTCATGGTCACAAACTGGCAGCAGATGTCATATCCAGACACAACATCATCCAGAGGAAAAGAGGGATTAGCTCTTACTTTTATTTATTCTTGAAAATAAGGAAATCTCTTCCAGAAATCCCTGCAGACAACTCTTCATCTTTCATTTACCAAGATTAGATCATAATCTATTTCTAAACCATTTACTATGAAGGGGAGCATTACTATGATTGATGTGGACCAAACATTTGGGGTAGAATGAATGTTGGGAAAGTAAACTACCATGACTAACACACCATCTTACACACTCTTCTGAGCATAAGTGACTAAATGGCTGTTTTGGGGTTGTGTCTACAACGTACCACTACTTAGAGATCCACTTTCCACAGGAAATATGCTTTAAGTAATTTTTCCAATAAAGATGTAGTTATCCTAAGATTGACACTCTCCATTCTTTGTAGTAATAATATGTCACACATCTGTAAGATGTCTGATTAATCTTTTCAAAAAGAGTTCCTTGGATGAGTCTAACAAAACTCTAGAAAGCTAATTATTGACATGAATAAAAGAATATGTGACTTATCACTTCAGCTTCAGTGAGATCTTGGGAAGGTGAGTTTCTCAAATACAGTCATCCCTCACTATCAGTGGGGGGTTGGTTTCAGGACCTCTACAGATATCAGTATCTCAGATGCTGAAATCCCTTATACTAATATAAAATGGCATAGTTAGCCTGGCAAGGTGGTGGACTCCTATATTCCCAGCTACTCAGCAGGCTGAGATGGGAGGATTCCTTGAGCCCAGGAATGCAAGGCCAGCATGGGAAAAACATAGCAAGACACTTCTCTGAAAGAAAAAGAAAAACTAAAATGCCATAGTATTTGCATATAACCTACACACGTTCTCACATATATAGTCATGCATTCCCTAACAACAGGGATATGTTCTGAGAAATGTGTTAGGTGATTTCATCAATGTACAAACATCATAGAATGTACTTACGTGAACTTAGATGGTATAGCCCACTACACACCTAGGTCCTGGGCTACAAACTGTACAGCATGGTATTGTACTGAATACTGTAGGCAATTATAACATAATGGTAATTATTTGTGTATCTAAACATATCTAAATATAGAAAAGGTACAGTAATACTCAGGAGGCAAATGGATCAGTTGAGCCCGGGAGTTTGAGGTTGCAGTAAGCCATGATGACGCCACTGAACCCTAGCTCAGGCAACAGACCGAGACCCTGTCAAAAAAAAAAAAAAAAAAAAGGAAAGGAAAAGGAGAAAGCAGGAAGGAAAGAACGAAAGAAAGAAAAAGAAGGAAGGAAGGACAGAAGGAAGGAAGGAAGGAAGGAAGGAAGGAAGGAAGGAAGGAAAAGAAAAGGTACAGTAAAAACGCAGCATTATAATTTTATGGGACTACCGTGGTGTATGCGGTCCATCGTTGACGAAGAGGTCTTTATGCTGTGCTTGACTGTACTTTAAATCTGTGGTCCCCAATTCCCTGCCGCAGATATTAGGAACCGGGTTTCACAGCAGCAGCGAGCAAAGCTTCATCTGTATTTACAGCTGCTCCCCATCGCTTGCATCACGGCCTGAGCTCCACCTCCTGTCAGATCACGGGGGCATTAGATTCTCATAGGAACAGAACCCTACTGTGAGGGATCTAGGTTGCCGGCTCCTTATAAGAATCTAATGCCTGATGATCTGAGGTGGAGCCTGAGGCAGTGATGCTAGCGCTGGGGAGTGGCTGCAAATACAGACTATCATTAGCAGAGGTTAGACTGCACAATAAATGTAATGCACTTGAATCATCCAAAATCATGGCCCCCCCCAACCCCCATCCTTGGAAAAGTTGTCTTCCATGAAACTGGTCCCTGGGCCAAAAAGGTTGGGGACCTCCGCTTGAAACCACCTCTAGATTACTTATTATACCTAATACAAAGAAAATACTATGTGAATCGTTGCTATACTGTATTTTTATTTGTATCATTTTTATTATTATAGTGTTATTTTTACTGTTTCCCTCCCCCCTATGAATATTTTTGATCTGCAATTGATGGGCTCCCTGAATGTGGAACCTGCAGATATGGAGGGTTGATTGTACACGTTAAACACTACTATCAGCTGACGATATCAGTCTTGCCTGTAGTTTTATTGTCCATCTTACTAAACAGTCATATTACAGGACAGGAGGTACAATGTGTTTAAATACCATGTTAATGTTCATGGTATATTTATGGTCAATGGATGAGTCATATGATAGTACCTTAAATGTCTTTGAACATTCTCCATAATATAGAATAAATACAACCTATCGAACTTGGGAAATCCAGTGAAATCCATAAAAGAAACTGTCTCCTATACAGTTTTCTATTTACCATTTTCTTGGTATTTAAATTAATTATCAATTTTTAACTTGAATAAAAAAATAATCTGGAGAACACAAACCTCCAGAACAAGTTAAGTATATATTTCCAATGTTAGGCATGAGGTCTTGGGTGTTTGAATGTATCTAATTTCCTAAAGGGTCTGTTTTCTTAACCTATTAAAAAAGTTGTAAAAAGATGTAAAACATACCTTATTAAAATATGAAAATAAGTAAGATAAAAAGATTAAAATAACCCATAATTCCATCATTTAGAGATATCCATTATAAAATTTTAATGTTATTTTTCTATGCAGAATATAAATTTTAATAAAATTTGAATTCTACTTTATATGATTAGTTATCCCGATTTTTTTCATTTAATATTCTTTTTTTAAAAAAATGTTATTGGCCAGGCGCGGTGGCTCACGCCTGTAATCCTAGCACTCTGGGAGGCCGAGGCGGGTGGATCGCTCAAGGTCAGGAGTTTGAGACCAGCCTGAGCTAGAGCGAGACCCCGTCTCTACTAAAAAAAAAAAATACAAAGAAATTTTCTGGACAACTAAAAATATATATAGAAAAAATTAGCCGGGCATGGTGGTGCATGCCTGTAGTCCCAGTTACTCGGGAGGCTGAGGCAGGAGGATCGCTTGAGCCCAGGAGTTTGAGGCTGCTGTGAGCTAGGCTGATGCCACGGCACTCTAGCCAGGGCAACAGAGCCAGACTCTGTCTCAAAAAAAAAAAAAAAAATGTTATTTATTTATTTACTTTAGAGAGAGGGTCTCTCTGTATTGCCTAGGCTGGCCTGAAATTTCTGGTCTCTAGCAATCCTCTGCCTCAGCCTCCTGAATAACTGGAACTACGGGCATGCACTCATTTAATATTCTATCATGACAATCTTCAAGGTCATTAAAAATTCTCCGACTCATTGTTCTCATTGGCAACATTGAACGCATTTCATTTTTATGGATTTCAATGACTATTTAATCAAATCCCTAATGCTGGAAATTTAGGTTGCTTTGAATTTTATCAAGATAACAAATTTTGTAGCAATACATATTCCAAATGGTTAATGCTGCACTGATTATCTCTGGACAGTGGGATAATCTCTGAATAGTGGGTTTATGTATTACCATTCTAGAATTTGGCCAGTCACAGTGTCTCACATCTGTAATCCCAGCACTTAGGGATGCCAAGGTGGGAGGATCACCTGAGCCCAGGAGTTTGAGACCAGTCTGGGCAACACAGTGAGACCCTATCTCTACAAAAAAATTTTAAAAATTAGCCTGGCATGGTGGCGTGCACCTGTAGTCCCATCTATTGGAGAGGCTGAGGCAGGAGGATTGCTTGAGCCTAGGAATTCAAGGCTGCAGTGAGCTATGATCACGCCATTGCACTGAAGCCTGGGTGGCAGAGTGAGACCCCCATCTCTGAAGGAAAAAAAAAATTAAACCCTTCTGGTAATCTAGCCTCTCACAACCATTTGCAGCCATTGTAGTCCATACTGTCTCCCAATAGTCCATACTGTTCCTCTCTCTCAATTTTTTCCACTGCACAGATAAGAAACTATCCCATATCCTCAACCATTTTTGTGTACGTTTCTCCCACCTCTTTGCCCTGATTAAAATCTGGTTCTTCCCTGAGGGCACATCTTTCTCTTACGGCTGCCTGCTACCTCTCTCAAGTGTAAAGTAAATGTACCTTCCTTGCTCCCTACTGCCACTTCTTAACAATGACTCCTCTATCTTTATATAAAACTCCCGATCTTTCCATGGTCATCCCACCTGGCTTGCTGCCTTTTGTTCTACCTCAAGGCTATCATTTTCCAACTTTCTGGTCACTGCCCCTTTTTAATTTTGAAGCATTGGGACCAGGTTTGCTGTTCTATTCTGTATCATCTGTTTCTAATGTTTACACATCAATGTCCAAACAATCTGCTTTATCAGTTCTTTGACTTCCTCTACTTTCTCCCTTCACTCCAATCATTTTTACCTGGCATCCCACTGGGCCCTAAAGAGCCATGGATAAAATTCAAGAGGTCTATGAACTCCGACAGGGAAATATATGTCTTTATTTTTACTAAACACTACTTGAAATTTAGCATTTCCTTCGATTGCAAATGTAGACAGTATACCACAGTAATATTAGCAATATCTGTGGCTTTGTCACCAATAGAAAACACAGCTATTTTTATATACATTACAGTTCAGATTGGATACAAATAACGTAAACCTCTGCATTATTTCTACCTGGCAATTATGATACTCTTTAAGCCTGTCACAGATCTTGTTATTTAATGCAAAGAAACACATATATAACTATAGCACACATTTAATTTGTGGAAAAATTTTGATACCTGTATTTTAATGTAAGAGATTTCATTTATAATCTTATACAAATGGTTCCCAGCGTATGATGGTTTGACTTAAGAGGTTTCAGCTTTACAATGGTTCGAAAGCTGCACTTAATGTACCCATATGGCCATTCTGTTTTTCACTTTTGGTAGAGTATTCAATAAATTACATGAGATAGCCAACACTTTATTATAAAGCAGGCTTTGTGTTAGATGATTATGCCCAACTGTAGGCTAACGTAAGTGTTCTGAGCACGTTTAAGGTAGACTAGGCTAATCTATGATGTTCAGTAGGCTAGTTATATTAAATGCATTTTCGACTTGCAATATTTTCAATTTACAAATATTTTCAATTTTCAATTTGGATTTATTGGGATATAACCCTATCATAAATTGAAGTGCATCTATATATTTTACTTTGTGCATTTAAAAGTAGTTTTTGAGAAGGAACTGATAGGCTTCACCAGACTGGCAAAGCGGTCCATGGCACGGAAAGTTAAGAACCTCTGCGTTTTACATCAAGTCCCGCTTGTCTTTAACTTCCCCTCCTATCCAGCTTAATTCCAAGATTTATCAGTGGCCTTCTCAGGCCAATATTCCCAACTCCCTTGCCCTGTTGTCTTTCCTAGGCAACTACCTGGTAAAAACCCAACTATAGATTAATCTGACCAATTGCCTTCCCCAGTAACATGCCAGAATTACTGAGCCTTGCTGTAAAAATCATATGGCAGAGAAGATTTCTGCCACCATAAACTCATGGTCTCCAAGCTCAACCAGTCCCTCAATGCTACCAGGCAGTCCCTGTTTCCCTTGTCACTTTTCTTTCCTGCCTCAGACTTCCTTTCTCCTCCACACCTCGCAACTCCTCCCTCCCCTATCTCAACTCTCCCCTCACCTCAGCAGATAATTTCACCTCCCTCTTCATAGAGAGTTTGGAAGTCTTCAGATCACACATTTTCCTTACACCAGCCTTCATATGTATCCACTGTTTTTCATCCCCTCCCACTACAAAGGAATGGTGTCTTTTCTCTGGTGTAAGGCAAATTTCCCCTCCAGTGTTCTGAATCACATTCATTCATTCATTCAACAAATACTGATTCAGGATTTACTGTGTTTGTTATGGGTTGAATTATGTCTTCCCCCGCAAAAAATATGTTGCAGTCTTAACCCCTAGTACCACAGAATGTGACCTCATTTGGACAGAGGACCATTGCAGATGTAATTAGTTTAGATGAGGTCATACTGGTGTAGGGTGGGTCCGAATCCAAAATGACTACTGTCTTTATAAGCAGAAGGCCACACAAAGACAGAGACACAGAGAGAACACCATGTGACAATAAAGGCAGAGATTGGAGTTACGCAGCTACAAGCCAAGGAACACCAGATTGCCTGAATACCACAAGAAGCCAGGAAGAGGCAAGAAAGGTTTCAGAGGAAGCATGCTTCTGCCAACCTTGATTTCTGACTTCTAGCCTCTAGAACTGTGAGACAATAAATTTCTGTTGTTTTAAGCCACCCAGATTGTGGTACTTTCTTACAGTAGCCCTAGGAAACTGATGCACTGTTCTAGGCACAAAACAGTAAGCAAAATGTAGATCCCTGCCCTTACTGTGGAGCTTACCTGTCCTTCTGAAAAACTGGATATATAGATAATCCCTTCTTTCTCCTCAGTCTTCAACTTCTCCTTCTCTTCTGGCTCCTCCCAACTTCTAAGTATCCCAATCTCATTACATAAAAATTAAGATATGCTTTGGCTGAGCTCAGTGGCTCATGCCTGTAATGCTAGCACTCTGGGAGGCCAAGGTGGGAGGATTGCTTGAGCTCAGGAGTTCGAGACCAGCCTGAGCAGAGTAAGAGAGACCCTGTCTCTACTAAAAATGGAAAAATTAGCTGGGCATGTGGCACATGCCTGTAGTCCCAGCTACTCAGGAGGCTGAGTTAGGAGGATCACTTGAGCCCAGCAGTTTGATGTTGCAATGCACTATGATGACCCCACTGCACTGTACCCGGGGCAACAGAGCTAGACACCGTCTCAAAAAAAAAAAAAAAATTAAGATATTCTTTGCCTTTAGCTCCTGTTGTCCCTCATTCCTCTTTTACAGCCACATTTCTTGAAAGAGTTGTCTACACTTGTCTTGGTATGCTGATCTCCTACTTGTGCTGTAGCCCACTGCATTCTCACCTTCGTCTCCACCGCTCCACTGATTTGCCATTGGCAAGGTCAACAGATGACCTCCTTGTCACCAAATCCAGTAGAACCTTGAGTTCCCCTCTTGTTTGACCTCTCAGCAGCCTTTGACCATGTTGACTACTTCCTCCTTGTTTAAATGCTTTTTTTCTTTGGTGTCTGTAACACTATGCACTCCTATGATTTCTTAACATTTTCTGACTGCTCCTTCTCAGACTCTTTTGAAGACACATCTTCCACATAAATGTTGGTGTTACTCCAGGTTCTGCACTGGATCCTTTTCTGCTCTTACTTTACATACTCTTCCAAGCAATTTCTGTTATGACTATGGCTTTAGTTATAGAAATTTGGATGGTTCATATCTCTTTCCAGAATTGGACCTGTATATCCTAGTATCTATGAACATCACTATCATGTAACACATATACCTCAAACTCAACATTTTTAATTTCTCCCTCCATTCTAGTTCTTTCTTCAGCATTCACAGTACCAGGAAATGGCATTTTCATTCCTCCTGTTGCCAAAGCCACACCTTGGACACATTCTTAACTCCTCTCTCCCTTATCCCCATTCAACCAAGAAATCTCTACATGCTGCTAATGTGGCAGCCCAAATCTTTCTTGAAACCATCTACTTTCTCTCATCCTCAAGGCTACTCCCCTAGTCACCACCATCCTTTCTTACCTTGATTACTATACTGTTCTCTTTATTGGTCTTCTTGCCTCTGGTGTTGCTCTCAGAGTGAGATTCACGGGCAGATGACCTGTGCAATTGCACAGGGCCTCTCACTCTAAGGCCCCACACTTGCTTTTAAGCTCTGTTGTTTCCATCTTGAATTTCTTAATAATTTTATATTTAAACTTGTATTTTGTAAACGAAGTCCAATGGGACAACAGAGTATGTGTGTGAGCAGAGAAGGTACATGCACTACGCGTGTCTCCCATTTTCTGCTGCTCCATTTCCATACAGTAACCAGGACGCTTCATGAACACAGGATTCCAGGGCACCCATAATGGGTGGGAGCACAGCGAGGTTCAAAGTGAATACAAGGGAAGCGTGCTGAGGCTAAGTCAGCACAGAAAGGCCATGCTTTCCACTGGGGAATCAGCTCTTGCTTTGATGGCACAAAGAAGGCAACGGTGTTCTAAAAAACATCCATGATGACGGACCCCTGTGATATCCTTTCTTGTTCATGTTTCTTCCCGGTATCAGTCAACAACTTACGGTGAACATAATGATGTAGAAGAAAAGGGAAAGATAAGGCAACCTCTAATTTCTTTTCCTTTCAGTCCCTTCTTACTCATCAGTAAAACAAAGATAACGTATGTTGGCGAAATGTATACATATCAAACAGCGAGAGAAGGGGCTGGGTGTAGTGGCTCACACCTATAGTCCCAGCTATGAATATTTAGGAGGCTGTGCCAGGAGGACGATTTGAACCCGGAAGTTCAAAGCTGTAGTGAGCTGTGATTGAGCCATTGCACTCCAGTCTGGGCAACACAGAGAGAGCCTATTTCTAAAAAAAAAAAAATTTTTTTAAGTGAGAAAAAACATTTAGTTTTGCACAGCATTTCCACTGTTTTGAGAGGATAAAATATATTATATACCCATGTACCAGCTACGAAATACAAATTATATAATTTCAGCAATTCTTCATATGAGTTAAATATCTTATATTTGTATTTAAAGCTGGCATTACACAATATAAAGATGAATGGCAAAATTCATGCTAATAATGAAATATATTTATTTTTCTTTACTTAGAACAACATTAAACAACAAATAGGAAACACCATCACAAGTCAAGAGAAAGACTGCAGAAGAATGGAAAAAACTTTATTATTTTAGGTACTATTTTATTTTAGTACCTTTAACACCATTTTTTTTTCCTGCTTTTTGAACAAGAAGCCCTGCATATTCATTTCGTACAAGGCTCTGCAAATTATGTAGCCAGCTCAGGTTACTCTTCACCAATCCATTCTATAGCAAGAATGAACTAAATTTTAAATATTATTAAGTCATTTTCTTGTTTAAAATGTTTTCTGAGACTTGCCAGAGCCTTATCCCACAGTGGCACTTTGCACAAGGATACTGAAAAGGAGAGAGGGATCTGAAATCCAGCCTGCACTCTGCCTGCACTGCTTTGTACCCTGACACAGGGGGCAGCACTGACTTTAGACCAAGGAAGAGAAGCCCCTGCTCTGGACCCCTGGCTTTATGGTAGCATGTCTAACCCTCAAAGTCCGTGCAAATCAATGTGGGATCTACAGATTCTTACTTGGTTGGTCTGAGATGCGGTCTGAGGTTCTGCATCTTCCCTGCGGTGCCCATGCTGCTGGTTCCGCAGACCACGTTTTGAATAGCAAGGCTTCAGAGGCCCCCTTCTTGGGTTCCTCAGGCCATGCCGCTGTCACACAAAAACCCATTGTAAGCCAAGCACAGTGGCACCCATCTGTAGTCCCAGTTACTCAGGAGGCTGAGGTGGGAGGATCACTTCAGTCCAGGAGTTCAACTCCAGCCTGGGCAACATAGTGAGAGTCTCATCTCCAAATAAATAAACAAATGCCATTGTAGTTCAGCTACCCAGGACGATAGAATTCCTTGCACAAACAGTTCTGAGTCTGCTTCTATTTGCTGGGAGAAGGAGAATGATGAATGGAACTTGGGTACATGGGCCAGGGAGTCCAGATATATACGCCCAAGGCCCTTTTTTGAATAGAATAGAGTTGGGAGTGGGAAAAGTAGGGGAGCAGTCTTGAAGTCATGTGCCTGCATTAAACTCTGAGTCCAAGAATTCGAAATTTGAACCTGGTCTTTCAGGTCATTATGAAGTTATGTACATCAAAATAGAAGGACAGAATACACTTTATTTAACGGTTGGTTAGATTGATCTATAACTTTTAAATATTTAAACTTGTGGTATGTGGGCTTGCATGTGCATGCTTGCCCTGGGTTCTGCGAATGTTAGGGGCAACTATGTGGAGCTTCATCTACCCTGAGGAAGGGGTGTCTTCTTGGAACAAAGGCACTTTCCTCTGCCCCTTCCTCTCACCAAGGCCTTAGCATTCTCTAAGCTGTGTCTATCCAGAGGGAATGCTTACTTCTAATTTACACGAAGGCTCAGTACAGGCTAGCAGGAAGCAGACAGAATTTTTTAGAAGTAAAATTGAACATGAAATAGAAAATATGGGAGAGCTTTGGACACAGTAAAAGTATTGTCATGAAATATGGTGATTTGCTTGTATTTACATATATATGAAATGTGTCAACTTGTGGTATTGTGAAATATATCTTTTTCTTTTAGTCATGGTCAAAAAAGCGTGAAAGCCTCAGCTCCAGATGGTGTACAAGGCTTTCCTAATCTGGCTGCTATTACCTCTTCAATATCACATCTTACAATGAGTTCCTCTTCCCACCTCTGCCTTTTGCCTGCTCTATGTTATGACCACATGAACTTTTTTCCATTTCTAGAGGGCACCATCTTTCTCTCACCCCTGTGCCCCTCTACATGCAGTTTCTTCGGCCTGAATTCCTCCTTCCCTATCTCTTCACTTAGGTGACACCTACTCAGCCTTGAGGTTCCAGTATAGCCCTCTCTAACCCTAAGTCCAGTTGAGTAACTCTTCCTTAAGGGCTTCAACAGCATCCTTTCTCCTATCATTGAACAAAACGCCATATCGTATAACTGCTCAGCTGACTTTTGGTCTTGTGAGGGAAGGAACAAGGGCTATTTTGTTCATCAGTGTTTCTGTTACAATATTTAGCACAGAATCTGGCACATAGCAAGTGCTCGATAAATACTGTTGATTCAAAAAGATCAATCTCTATTTAAAAAAGAAAACAAAAAAACATTGAATTGCATTGAATTAAATATATATTTTTTCTATTTTTTATGTAAAGTATGTTATACTATTATATATGTATGCTCTTGTATTTAAATCTTTTCAAAGTTTCTGATTATTTTCTTAAGATAAAGCCCTACAAGAAAAATTATGACTGCATCAAAAAACATAATTATTTTAAAGTCTTGATATATATTGCCAAATTTACTTCCAGATGTTTATTGTCCTAAACCTGTTAAAAATTAGTGACATTTTTACAACATTCATTCCACTTCATCCAGGACTATGCTATATCTCTCCACTTATACAAGTCTTATTTATATTACTCAATACAAGTTTTGTGATTTTCCCAGTATGTGTACTTCATTTTCCTTTTAAAGGTGACTAAATGTTTTATATATGTTTGCATAGGAATATGTATGTGAATACAAACATACACATTCACTTATATGTAAAATCATCACTATTGTGAAATGAAGTCTTTCCTACCATCTTTTATTACCAGGCACTGCTGGTGTATAGAAAAGCTAATAGCGTCAGTGATTGCTTTTTCTTTTCCTTTTTCTTTCTTTCTTTCTTTCTTTTTTTTTTTTTTACAGATGGGATTTGGCTATGTTGCCCAGGCTGAAGTACAGTGCCTATTCACAGGTTCACAGATGTGATCATAGCACACTGTAGCTTTGAATTCCTGGCCTCAAGTGATCCTCCCATGTAGCTGGGACTACAGGCACATGCTGCCACACTCAGCTCAATGATTGCTTTCTTTTCTGTTTACTTTATTGAACTTTCTTATTAGTTATACAACCTTATCGTCTGTAAGTAAGAATACATTTATCTTCTCTTGTCTGTAGCTATGCTTCTTATTTGTTTCAAATCCTATTTTAATTGCTAAAATTTCCAGAACTTGTTAAATAATGGTAATAAGGGCAGATTTCCTTTTGTAGTCCTTACATTAATGGAAACATTAGTATTTCAATGTGAAGTGTGATATTTCCAGGATTTCATAAAGGTATTCTTTATTATTGTAAGTTTTATTCAATTCCTCATTTACTGTTATTAAGACTTGTTACGGACTGAATGTCTGCATCCCCCTCAAATTCGTATGTTGAAATCCTAACCCCCAAGATGATGGAATTGGTGGTGGGGCCCTTCGGAGGCAATTATGGTTAGATTACGCGGGGGCAGAGGGGCCATCGTGATGAGATTAATGTCCTTAGAAAAGGGATAGGAGACAGGGGATCTCTCTGCTCTTCATCATGTGAGTATACAATGAAAAGATAGCCATCTACAAACCAGGAAGAGGACCCTCACCAGGCACCAGATATCGTGGTACCTCGATCTTGTACTTCTCATTCTCCAGAACTATGAGAACTAAATGTTTGTTGTTTAAGCCACCTAGCCTATGGTAATTTGCTTATAGCAGCCCAAACTAAGACAAAACTCAAAAGTGGATATTTATTTTTATAAATGCCTTTTCAGCATCTATCTAAATAAATATATAGGTTCCTCTCTTTGACCTACTGATGTGATGTATTAGGTCAGGTGTTGTAGGATAGATTCTACTTCTTTTTTTCCTTTTTTCAGAATCAGGGTCTTGCTCTGTCACCCAGGTTAGAATGCAATGGCACAACCATAGCTCATTGCAGCCTTGAACTCCTGGGCTTAAGTGATCCTCTATTCTCAGCCTCCCAAGTAGCTAGGACCATAGGTGCATGTCACCATGCCAGGCTAATTTTTAATTTTTATTTTTGTGGAGATGAGTTCCCATTATACTGCCCAGCCTGGATTCAAACTCCTGGCCTCAAGTGATTCTCCTACCTTTGCCTCCCAAAACACTGGGATTACAGGCATGAGCCACTATGCCTGCCCTCCTACTATTTTTTAACCGATTTTAGAATTTAACTTGCAAGTACTTATTTAAGATTTTTATATTCCTTTCCTAATGTCAATTGGTCTGAATTTGTGTGTGTATATGCGTGTTCTGTCAGGTTTTGATATCAGAGTTTATGCTGATTTTATAAAATGAACTAAGAAACTTTCCATCTTTTCTATTCTATGTAACAGTTTATATAACATTGTAATTATATTTTCCATGACAGAATTCATTCTTCAAACTATCTAGGCCAAAAACCTTTATGGGAATTAATTCTTTAACATCTTTTTCAATTTCTCCAATAGTTTTTGATCTATTTTTTACTTGGGTTAATTTTGATAACATATTTTTCCAAAATTTTTTAATTTTATTAATATTTCCAAATGTATGTCCAGGTATTATGAAGCAATACATAAAGTATTCATGATTTTTTAAAAAAACACAAAAATCTTGTACCTACAATTTTATTCTTCTTAGTTTTCTGAATTGTGTTTTTATCTTCCTCGCCCAATTAGACTGCCTGACATTTGCCTATATTACTGGTTCTTTAAAAGGAAAAATAGTTTTGGGGTGTATGTATCAATGGCATTCCTCTTCTCTTTTTCAATTAATTTTTTCTATTTTTTTCTTTTTAAAATTTATCATGTTATTTTATAGTTCTTTATTTCTGATTGGAATGTTATGCTTATCTCATTTATTCTTTCCTTCCTTCCTTCCTTCTTTCCTTCCTTCCTTTCTCTTTCTTACTTTCTTTCCTTCCTTCCTTCCTTCCTTCCTTCTTTCTTTCTTTCTTTCTTTCTTTCTTTCTTTCTTTCTTTCTTTCTTTCTTTCTTTCTTTCTGTCTTTCTTTCTGTCTTTCTTTCTGTCTTCCTTTCTTTCACAGGGTCTCACTTTGTTGCCCAGGCTATGATGCCTTGTACGTCATCATAGTTCACTGCAACCTCAAACTCCTGGGTTCAAGCGATCCTCCTGCTTCAGACTCAGCCTCCTGAGTAGTTGGGACTACAGATGTGCACCACCATACTCAGCTAATTTTTCTATTTTTTTGTAGAGATGGGGATCTTGCTCTTGCTCAGGCTGGTCTCAAACTCCTGGCCTCAAGCGATCCTCCAGCCTTGGCCTTCCAAAGTACTAGGATTACAGATGTGAACCACTGTGCCTGGCCAGCTCATTAGTTTTCATTCTATGTTTTTCAAAATGGAAACATGTAAGATTATAAATTTGCCTTTAAGTGCACCTTTGGCTGCAGTCTATACATTTTACTGTAAATATTACACTGAAATTTGGCTTTGGATTTGGAATTAGGTTAAAATCTGCTGTTACTCTATTACACTTCATTTTTAATCTTGGAAGACTGAATTATCAAATTCTGACCTCAATAAAATTTCTAGCATCTTTGAACTTGTGTGCAACCAATGACTATGTGGTCGTGTACCTCTGTGTTCCCCAACCCCCAGGCTGTGGACTGGTCCATGGCCTGTTAGGCCTGTTAGGAACCAGGCCTCACAGCAGGAGGTGAGCAGTGGGTGAGCAAGCAAAGTTTCATCTGTGTTTACAGCCACTCCCCATTGCTCACATCACCACATAAGCTCCACCTCCTGTCAGATCAGCAGCATAAATAGATTCTCACAGGAGCACGAACCCTACTGTAAACTGTGCATGTAAGGGATCTAGGTTGTATGCTCCTTGTAAGAATCTAATGCCTGATGATCCTAGGTGGAGCTGAGGTGGTGATGCTCCCTGGGGAGTGGCTGTAAATACAGATTATCATCAGCAGAGGAGTTTGACCGTGCAATAAATGTAATGCACTTGAATCATCCCGAAACCATCCCCCACACAAACCTCCACAAGGTATGTGGAAAAATTGTCTTCCATGAAATTGGGCCCTCATGTCAAAAAGGTTGGGGACCGCTGATGTACATTATCATCATCTTTAATCAGAGTAAGTACAACATGAACAAGACTTGTCATTTGGATATGTATATATATATATGCATGTGCATATGTGTGTGTGTGTGTGTGTGTGTGTGTGTGTGTGTGTGTGTACATATTATACATATATTTTAGAGACAGAGTCTTGCTCTGTCACCCACGCTGGACTGCAGTGGAACATCATAGCTCACTGCAGCCTTGAATTCCTGAGCTTAAGCAATCTTCCCATCTCAGCCTCCCAAGGGGTGAGGATTACAGGTTCCAGCCACTGCATCTGGTTCTGTGGATATATTTTTAGTATCTGAATATAGGATAAGGATTCTAGTTGTTACCTGTAGTTAAAAAAAGAGACCTTTTGATATGTTTTGTATTGACATTTGGTCAGTCAGTTGAAGGATAAGAGTGTAATATTGCAATAATTAATAACAATTCTGAAGATTATTATTAATCATTGAATAATTATAAGATAAATAAGGAAAAAACTGAAGTCATTACAATTATTAATAGACTGCATTAGCTATTTGTGAGACTGAATTCTTTAGGAAGAAGGTTATATCCTTTTTTAGTAAACAAGTATTATTAAAATTTAAATAACACGAGGCAGAATAATTGGAATGAGATTATATAGTAATTGTTATTTATGTATTCCCATTCATAACATTAAAGTAAATAACCTTTAATAGTCATGTTTAATTTGGTTCCACTTAGTCCTTGAGTCTTATAGGAAAAAGAGCTTTTGGGAAATTATTTACATCTTCTAAGAATGATATAAAGGCAGAATGTTAAATTTGCCACTACCAAATCTTACTTAGGAGGAAAAATGTCAAAATTATGTATAAACATCCATGGTAAATCGTCTTTAATACAGATGTTATAAAGAGTATGAAGAAAAGAAAAAAATGGTAGAGTGCTGAGAAAGTATGTCCTTCTCCATAGGCCTTAGTGGAAAATGAACATCTGTTTAGTGGGGCACAGGTGCGGTAGAGGGTCTGAAGGAGCAATCTAGCAGATGACAATGCCAAGACATTTTTGTTCCTCTATGCGGGTGTCAAGCATTTATAATTCAATAGGAGAATTGTAATATAATTACATTTAAAAATAAAATATCAGGTTCATTTTTGTGTTTCAGAAGTTCATTCTATGATTATGATACTCATCTTTGGCCTTGGTCTTGACCTGAATAAATACTGATTTTAATACTCAGTTGTTTGATATTCAGCCTAAATATATGTTTATTGCAATTTATTTTGATCTTTTTTCTTTAGTCCAAAATATATTCAGGAGAATAAATTTTAAGTTTAAAAAATCAAATTAAATATTTTAACTAAGGCACAGTTTTTGGCTAACTTTTTGTGGTTAGTTTGTAGTGGTACTAAATTGAATTCAGAAGATTTAGGCTATTCAATTTTGCTTTTTAACATTTATTGAGGGGTTTTTGTAGCCTAGAAGATGATTTTTCTATAAATTCTTGAAAAGTTGTAATCTCTTTAAGATACCAAGTTCAATGTGTATATAAAATACTACTTTAAACTTATTAATAAAATCACTGAATATTTGTGTCCTTATTTTGTTGTCAGCCTTAACCTAGGAAAATCTCCTACAGCAATCTGCTTTCTTTTTCATGCTGCTTTATTTCTTCCCATTCTTCCTCCCAGTATTTTTTCCTTCTACCCAGTAACTACCTTTTTTGTGCCCAATCACTTCTACCTCTTTTCCAGTTTTATAGTGGATTTTGAGCACTTTTAGGCTTTGAAGTTTATATTTGTACTCTTTTCACTAACCAACATTTATACAAAATAAAAATACAAACACAATTGCATCACTTTAGCCATTGATTTAATGTTGTAGAAGTTTTATTCTTCATTTATGTGCATGCAAATTCCCCTATATAAAATTGCTAATTTAACAATAAATTTTGGGGGAGTTGAGGGGGTAGAGGGTGTTGAGGGGGTGCAGTGGCTCACACCTGTAATACCAGCACTTTGGGAGGCTGAAGTGGGAAGATCACTTGAGGCCAGGAATTTGAGACCAGCCTGGGCAACATAGCAAGACCTTATTTCTAAAAAAAAATTTTTTAAAAGATTAGGTGGACATGGTGGTGTGCACCTGTAATCCTAGCTACTTGGGAGGCTGAGCCAGGAGGATAATTTAAGCCCAGAGTTTCAGGCTGCAGTGAGCTATGATGACACCACTGCACTCCAGTTAGGTGACAGAGTGAGATACTGCCTTTAAAGTAAAAACAAAAAATAAATAAAGTGGAATAAATTCAGCTTTATAAAAAGTATGCTTATTCAACAGAAATAAGAATTATCATTTTGGAATTATTTGTAATGGCAAAAAAAATAATTGGAAGCAATCTGATTGCTCATCCAGTAATACATTGGTTACAGAAATTTGAAACATCTATACAATGAAATCCTATATAACTATTTAAAGGAAACAAAAGTATACTGACATGAAAATATGTCCAAAATATACATATTAGGAGAAGAAAGGTAGTTATGTTAATAAAAACATGATATATAACATATGAAACCATTATTGTTAAACATATGAAAACAATGTAAGTATTTAGAAAGATAAAAATTGGAAGAAATATACATTATTTGTATTTTTATATAGTAATACTCTCTGGCAATGAGGTTATGAGACATTTTTACTCCTACTTTACATGTTTATATAATGGTTGAGTTTTCATTAGGAGCATGTATTATCTTTTATAATAAAAAAACAATAAAATATATTTAAAACAAAAGCATGACTGCAGATACACAAGTTGGTAGCCTGATTAGCTATATGATTATCCTTCTCTCCTTGTAGGATTCTGTGATCTAGTTATCTAGTGCTTCTATTTCCTCATTCTTTTCTTGCTGGCCTTTTATCTCTTCACTAATCACTATGCAAACACAGGGAGAGAAGAATTTGTCAATAGTGTCATATTTTATCAGCTGTGATAACGAAATAGACACAATATGCAACCAATTTTTATAAAGGATTAAATCTCAAATGGGTATTGGTCCCTTTGTGCTATATCGAAGACCTCATCTAGCCAAATATAAGGAGTATAAGTTTAAGTATACATGTCCAGTAGAACTTTCTGGAAAGATTGGAAATGTTCTATATCGATTCTATCCATTACCATAGTCACTAGCCACATGTAGCTATTGAGCACTTGATATGTGACTAGTGTGACTAAGGAACCGAATTTTAGATTTTATTTAATTTTAATTAATTTAAATAGCCACATGTAGCTAGTTGCTATGGTTTTGGACAGTTTGGTTCTAGATTAACTGAAGAACCATAACAAATTGTAGATTAACTCAAGAAACATAACAAAATGCAATGTGTGAACTTAGTTAAGTGTACCGAAAAACATACGCAGAGATGCTGGTGTTTCATCTTGATCTCTCTTTCCCCTGGTCTGTACCAGCTCTTTTTCCCAACTGTCAACCCTGCTAACCAACAGCGACCCCAGGCCCACCACCAGCCACAGACTAGCCTTCTATATAGTTGTTTTTCGTAGTCCCACTCCAACACCTGGATATGCCTGGCTTCCCAGATTCCCCTGTAAGCTCTCCTTGTTCACACAGCCTGTGGAGCGCTGGTTAGTGACTTCTCTCCCGTTCTCCAAATCTCTCTTTTGACCCATTACTTTCCTAGCTTCTCTCATTTCATATAAATTCTTATTCCTATAATGAACCCTTTATTGCTTAATACTCACAGTGGTTCTGCTTCCCTGATGGATTCATAACTGATACACCTTTAAAATCTGTTACTCTTTGTTCTTTTCCGACCTAGTAAGTGACACCAGCAACCATCCAATTGCCCCTTTACTCCCTATTTTCAGTCTATCATCAAGTCCTTGGCAAACTATTCTGAAAATACACCTTGCGGGCTGGAAGCAGTGGCTCACGCCTGTAATCCCAGCACTTTGGGGGGCTAAGGTAGGAGGATCACTTGAGCCCAGGAGTTCAAGAGCAGCCTGGACAACATAGTAAGACCCTGTATCTATTTTTAAAGGAAAACAAAAAAGAAAATATATCTTGAATATGTCCACTTCTATTTCCTCCACAACATCCTTGTAACTCCCACCAAGTAATTCCCACCCCTCACCTTGTTCCACTTCCATCCTCAACCTCCAATATCTGTTATGTTTCTAAATATTAATTTTAAACATATGAAATCTCTCAATGGCTTCCTATTATACTTACTCACATAGCCCTGCATAATCTGGTTCCTGCCAACTTTTCCAAACTCATCCTGAGCCACTTTATCCCTCACCACATATGCTCCAAGCAGCTGGCTTGCTTTCAGCTCTTGACCCTCTCATGGTTTTCACACGTGTATTCACTCAGCCTAGAATATTCTTCTAGCTCCCTTCCGCCCTTCGCTTTCTTTCATTTACTCCATCAAGCCTTGGCTTAAATATCCCTTCCTCAGAAAGGTCTTTCTTGACCAACCTAAGTAGGTCCTCCTTGTTATTCTATATCACTACATATGTTAATATTTTCATTGCATTTATCATGCTTTGTAAATATTTTATTTACTTATTTATTTTCTGTTTTTCTCACTTAGCTATGATCTCCAGAATGGTAAGAGACATCTCTGCTTTATTCACCTAGTGCCTGGCACACAATTAGTGCTCCAAATATATCTGTGGAATGACTGATAGAGTGAATGATTCCTCTTCATTTTTGCTTAATAGTTCTGCTCTATTTTAATTTTAGTTTTACATGACCTCTCATAGCCCCAGGTCTGACTCCCCCCGCATGACATTGACTTTACCCTCAGTTTTTCTCTAGGAATGGTCTGGTGTCTGATGCTTGTCTCCTTAGCTGTGGCAAGGCAAGAATGAGTGGGTGCTGCAGAGTAAAACTGTGACAGCCTCTGCCACTCCCTTAGCAGGGGCTTTGGGTAAAGTTACCCTTGAAAAGAGCTTTGAGACACACCATGATGGACATGTTCAGTGAGAGAATTATCACAACATTTTTCTTTTTTTGTGCAATGAATCATTATGAAAATCTGAACAAGCAAAGACTGCTCGAATTCTGGAACTCCATTCAGAGTAGAGTGGAAATGCTTTGATAAAACTATTGTTTGGATTTGTGTTTACATAATCTCTGTTCTTTTTGTAGTTGCTTGTATACACTCTGTGGCTTCTTGTAATTTAATCTATCACCTTCTATTGTAAAAGTTAAAAGCCAAACAGTTAAAATGAGACTGGGCTTCTAACCTTAAAAAAAAAAAGTTAAAACCAATACAAAAAAATGTCTTAACATTTCTAGTGTATGTAAAACATCAGCCTTTTACAAAAAATTAATAAACAAATTTTTAAAGATTGTTTTTAGGCTTACAGGAAAAATGAGCAGGAAGTACAGTTTCCATATACTCCCTCACCACCACCACCCTGCCCCCTGCCAGTTTTCCCTATTATTAACATAGTGCATTAGTCGGCATGTTCGTTACAATTGGCAAAGCAATACTGATACATTATTATTAACTAAAGTCTATAGTGTACATTAAGGTTCACTTTTTGTGAGTTTTGACATTATATGAGTTTTGACAAATATTTAATAACATGTATCCACAATTGTAATAGTATCATACAGAACAATTTTACTGCCCTAAAAATCCCCTGTGTTCCGCCTATTTCATTCCTCCCTGCCTCCTCCTGAACCTCTGGCAAGCACTTATCTTTTTTTGTCTCCATAGTATTGTCTTTTCCAAAATGTCATATAGTTGGAATCATAGAGTATGTAGCCTTTTTAGATGGGCTTCTTTCACTTAGCAATATGCACTGAAGATTCTTCCATGTATTTTTGTGGCTTTATAGATTGTTTCTTTCTAATGCTGAATAATATTCCATTCTGTATGTACCACAGTTTATTTATCCATTTACCTATTGAAGGACATCGTGGTTGCTTCCAATTTTTGGCAATCATAAATAAGGCTGTTATAAACATCTGTGTGCAGGTTTTTGGGTAAACATATGTTTTTAACTTATTTGAGTAAAAGGAACATGATCGCTGGATTATATAAGAGTATGTTTAGTTTTGCAAGACGCTGCCAAACTGTCCAAAGTGACTGTACCCTTTTGCTTTCCCGCCAACAATGAATTAGAGTTCTTGTTGCTTCACATCTCCATTAGCATTTAGTGTTGTTGGTGTTTTGGATTTTGGCTGTTCTAATAGGTGTATACTAGTATCTCATGGTTTTTTTTTTTTTTTTTTGAGACAGAGTCTCACTCTGTTGCCCGGAGTAGAGTGCCGGGGCATCATCCTAGCTCACAGCAACCTCAAACTCCCGGGCTCGAGCAATCCTTCTGCCTCAGCCTGTTTTTTTTTTAATTAATACAGAATATTTGTACATATATATGGGGAATATGTGATATGCTGATACAGGCATGCAATGTACAATGATCAAATCGGGGTATTTAGGATATCCATCACCTTGAATATTTATCATTTCTTTGTGTTGGGAACATTTAAAATCTTCTAATTATTTTGAAATATACAATATATTGTAGCTAACTATAGTCACTGTACTGTGCTTCAAACCCTAGAATTTATTCCTTCTATTTAATTGTATGTTTGTACCCATCAACTAACCTCTCTTCATCTCCACTACCAATCCCCCCCACCAAAAAAAAAGGTTCCCAGCCTCTGGTAACTGTCATTCTACTGTCCACCTCCATGAGATCAACTTTTTTAGCTCCCAACTATGAGTGAGAACATGTGATATTTGTCTTTCTGTGCCTGGATTATTTCACTTATCATCATGACCTCCAGTTCCACCCCTGTTGTTGCAAATGATAGAATTTCATCCTTTTTTATGGCTGAGTAGTATTCCAGTGTGTGTGTGTGTGTGTGTGTGTGTGTGTGTGTGTGTGTGTGTGTGTGTCTATACCACATTTTCCATTCATTCATTTGTTGATGGACACTTAGGTTAATTACATATCTTGGCTATTGTCTCATTGTTTTTTGTTTTCTTTTATTTTTTTAGAAACTGGGTCTCACTCTGTCATCCAGGCTGGAGTGCAATGGTGCACTATGTGAGCTATGGCTCACTGTAAGTTTGAACTCCTGGGCTCAAGTAATCCTCCCACTTCAGCCTCCCACGTAGCTTGGACTACAAGTGTGTGCCAGCATGTCTGGCCAATATTTTAAAGTTTTTTGTAGAGATGGGTGTCTTGCTATATTGCCCAGGCTGGTCTTGAACTCCTGGCCTCAAGTGATCCTCCCATGTCGGCCTCCCAAAGTGGTGGGATTACAAATGTGAGTCACTGCACCTGGCCCATTTTTTAGTTCTGTTGTTTCTTTTCTTATTGTTGAATTTTAAGAGTTCTTTAAATAATTTTGATAACAGTCTCTTATCAGATATATTTTGCAAAGATTTTTTCCCCCCAGTCTGTGGTTTGTCTTTTCAGTCTCTGGACAGTGTCTTTCTCAGAATAGAAGTTCTTATTTTATTTTATTTTTTATTTTTTACTTTTAATTTTTAGAGATGGAGTCTTGCTCTTTTGCCCAGGCTGGAGTGCAACGGTGTGATTATAGTTCACTGCAGCCTTGAACTCCTGGGCTCAAGCGATCCTCCTGCCTCACCCTTCCTAGCAACTGGGAATACAGGTGTGTGCCACCATGTCCAACTGTCAGAACAGAAGTTTTTATTTATAACACACCAGACTTTTTATTACCATGAAAATAAGATGTGAGAGATTTTGCAAAAACTTTCTTTCTTCTTTTTTTTTGAGACAGAGTCTCACTCTGTTGCCCCAGCTAGAGTGCAGTGGTATCATCATAGCTCACTGCAGCCTCAAACTCCTGGGCTCAGACAATCCTCCTGCCTCAGCCTCCTCAGTAGCTGGGCCTACAAATGCACACCACCACGCCTCACCAATTTTTTCTATATTTAGTAGAGATGGGGTCTTGCTCTTGCTCAGGCTGGTCTCGAACTTCTGAGCTCAAGCAATTGCATCCATCTTAGCCTCCCAGAGTGCTAGGATTACAGGTCTGAGCCACCGCGCCTGGCTGTAAAAACTTTGATTACTAGAAAGATTGGACTGAATGACTTCCACAGTCTCTTCCTAGGTTTTTATAGTTCTATGGCAAGAATGATCATGTGCTATAGATTTTTTTCCATATGAATTGTAGTGGCCTCCCATTATAAAATTAACCTGTAGTAGAAAGTTTAGAAAATGTAGAAAAGAAGAGAATACGATTTATTTTAATAGTGTGGCATTGAGTAGGTGGAAAAATTTTGGACAAGTAAAAAATCCGAATGGGCTTGCCTATATGCCTCCTTTTCATTAATTGCCAACTCGACAGGTCTGCATCTTCTATTTCAAAGAAACTTAGATGAAAAGACAAAAATGAAAAAAATGAATAACTTTTTTACATATTATTTTATACACATTTATTGTATATATTATACACATTACACACATATAACAAAAAACACTGCAGTAAATACTATATCTGAATTATCTTCTAAAAATTGTATGAAGTTATCCTCTTGTGAACAGCGAATGTGTATTGATTTTTCCACATACATGCTGGGGTTGATTATTTATTTTATTTATTTTTTGTTATTTTTCTTGGGATTGATATTTAAAGTCAGATATTATTGATCTTTGTTGTTATTACTATTGCTGTCATTTTTGTTTGGGGCAAGGGTCCATATAAGGGGAGTAGCAGGCTATTTTGCTGTAAAGGGAAGTTGAGATTCAAATGGGGAAGATCTTAAGTGAGAAATAGGACATCTGAATATTTTTAAGCACTGAGAAACTAGAGAAAGACTTTGGGAAATTTTAAAATACATTATAAAATGTATGAGCTAGAAGAAATCTCAAAAATCATTTTCCAATGCACCTCTTTTATAGATAAGGAAATGGAGACTCTGAGGCATGAAATGATTTGTCCAAGCCCACACTATCCAGGGCTTAGATCTGGGATTAGAAGGTTGTCTGGGTCTCAGCCTATTCTCCTTTGGTTTAATTCAGCAAATATTTACTAAGCATCAAATCCTGTGCTAGATACTGAAGAAGATTCAGGGAAATAAAGACACATACTTATCGAGCACTTTCTTATGCCACAGCTTTCATATACATTTCAATCTAACCCAGTGTATCTATCATACCAAGTTAATCAATCACTTTACTAGGTTTTTTTTGTTGTTGTTGTTTAAAGTATTATTAGGAATTCCCTTGTTTCAGTAATAATAGTAGTTCTTGGAGTCGAGCCCAGAATAAGTTGTAAAGGTCAGGAGGAAAATTATACTGTTTTTTCATTCAAAAAGGCATCAAATGGCGAGCATGACTGATTGAGTTTTTACTCAGTCCTGCTTTTTACATGAGTCACTTCTCTGCCCAGGTCCTCAGTGTAAGCAAACTGCCAGAATCAAGGCAAGGCCTGCAGAAGCCAAGAAGGTGGCTAAGATGAAACTGAGGAGACAGGTGGGACAGATCTTGGAGGACTTTGTTGATCTAGTTAAGGATTCTGGCCTTTGTTCTAAGTGTAATGGGAAGCTAATGTAGGGTTTTAAGCACATGCGCCATAGGATCTCTTTTAAAAATTAATTAATTAATCTTAAGAGATAGGGGCAGTGGTTCTGGCTATGTTGCCTAGGCCTGGTCTCAAACTCCTGGCCTCAAGCAATTCTCCCGAGTAGCTGGAATTACAGGTGCAAGTCACTGCCTTAGCATCTTACTTGCAATTAAAAGAGAAAGAGAAAGACAGAGAGGGAAGAGGGAGGAGACACTGATTTGGGCTTTGAATGGGTTAGGAGAGCTGCAAGAGTGGATGAATCATGCGTATTGGTAGTGGCTTTACCTGGGTGGTTGCAACATAGAAAGAAGTAAAGATATATTTGGGAGACGGAATTGACAAGGCTTGATTAGCTGATATGGCAGTGGGGAGAAGGAAGTATCCTGAATGATTCGGTCATTTCCAGGGATGCACAGTGAGTGATATTCATAAAATGGGAGCTCTGGAGATGGAAGATTAGGGGGAAGATCATATGTTCAGTTTCTTGAAATGCTGATTTGGAGTGTCAGAAATATACAGGTCTAGGGCACCACATATAGGTCTAGGGCATGGTTAGAAAAAGGAATTAGGGGTCAGAAAAGAGCTAGAGATTTTAATTTGGGAGTCTTTGACATTGCCTAGGTAGAGACACTTTCTAAAAAGAACTCTGAGGCTGTGCGCGGTGGCTCACACCTGTAAATCCAGAACTCTCGGAGGCGGAGGCGCTTTGCGACCAGTCAGAGCAAGAGCAAGACCCTGTCTTTAATAAAAATAGAAAAAATTAGCCGGGCGTGGTGGTGCCTGTAGTCCCAGCTACTGGGGAGGCTGAGGCAGGAGTATGCCTTGAGCCCAGGAGTTTGAGGTTGCTGTGAGCTAGGCTGACACCATGGCACTCTAGCCCGGCGACAGAGAAGACTCTTGCCTCAACAACAACAAAAACTCTGATACCCAGGAAGGTCTAAATAAAAAGTGTCGTATATTTCAGACCTTTGTTTATTTTCATTCTTTGTTTAATCCATAGTATTACTTTTATTGTATTTTTCTATTAAACATTTTGGTTATTCATATCATTAACCAAGACCTTTAGATTTTCAACAGAAATCCCTATTGCTGAATTAGTTAAATACCACAGCAGGAATGTCTGATAGTAGAAATTTCGGATAGTGGAGATCTCAGATTCTTACTAAACAGGGTGGCTAGTGCGTTGGCCAAGAAGTATTTGATTCGAGTACCTATGAAAATAATTTGGTATTTTATGTGCCAATATACTTCGAAGAGTGCTCATGTAACTTTTCTTCGAACCACCGATTTGTTACCATAGCAAACAGCTCATTTGGGGAACCACTAAACTCTTTAAAATAAGCTTTTAAATCAAAAGGACATTGTTACTATTTTTCATTATAGCTGCACCAGATAAAATTAGTATCCATATCGCGTCTGAAATTCAAATGCCTTTGTCTTACCTAATACCTAGTAAACGGTTACAAAGGAAATGTCACTTCACATAAGATTTAGGTTGTCAAAAATTTTGAAAAGAAACACAGCTATTTTCCTCAAAGTTGTCTTAACCACATAGCTTTGTGCTGTTTCAAGTTGCTCAAATTGTGCCAGAAGGAAGCCCTTAACTGCTTGAAAGGCCAGGGACTGAAACGGAGTATTGCACAACCCTTCACCACCGGGAGGTTTCGCTTCCAAATCTGGTCTTCGTATCATCCCAAGGCGGGAGCCGCTCTTCGCCCCACTGGAGCCAGCCCCGTTCCCCCTTCAGAAGCAGCCGGGGTTTCCTCTTCCAAGCCTGGGGCGCCCCTCCGTTCGCCCAAGGTTCTGCTGAAAGCGGAGCCGCGCGGATGCAGGGCCCCAGGAGGCTCCACTGCCCAGGGGGGGAAACCGAGTCTCCCCGGGGCGACTCTCGCATTCGAGTACCTCCAGCCGGGCGGACCCCGGATCCGCAAGGTTCCGCGCCGCTCCCCTCCCCCGCGGCCCCATTGTCTGCCTCGCCCCGCCCCAGGGGACACGTGCGCCTGCAGCTTCCCGAGGAGGAGCGCGCTGGGCGGCGGCGGCGTGGACTCCGCCTGGAACGGCTACGCGGCGGCGGAGCCGGGGGCGGGGGCCGGGCGCGCACGGACCGGTGGGTGCCCCCCGGAAAGCTGCGGTCGCGCCCCGCGCCCACCGCCTCCTGCCCCGCCAGCCCGGGACCGGGCGGGGTGGGGCGGGCGAGAGTTCGGCGGGGGTCGGGTGGGGAGATGCCAGTCTCCTGACAAAGGAGAACGAGTGGGACACGCTGAGCCGGCCCGCCCCGCCTGGAGGGGAGCGGGAGGGGGGAGTGTCGGGAGGGGAAGGGGCGGGTCTTTCATTCACTCTCGGCCCCTCCGCCGCCGCCGCCCGAGCGGAAGGGCGGGGTCTCGCGCCCCCCGGGGTGAGGAGCGCGGAAGGCGGCGGGGCGTGGGGGCGGAGCCCGCGGGCGCGCGTCCCGAGGCGTCGGCTACGTCGTCACGTCAGCGCGGGAGAGAGAAAGAGAGCAGCCGAGTCGGCAGGGACTGGGGGACGGGCCGAGAGAGCGAGCGAGGGAGGGAGTGTGCGAGCCAAGAGGGGAAAGGCGGCCACTCGTGCTTGAGGGACCGCGGACGGGAGTGGGAGTGGTGGGGGAAAGGAGCAGGAAGGGGAAGACGAAGGGCCGAGAGAAGGTGGCGGACAGTGGCTGGTGGTGGTGGTAGGGGGAGAAGGAGGAGCTGAAGGAGGGCAGGGACTGAGAGAGTGAGTGAGTGAAGCGGACGCGCGAGGGAGGGGAGGGAAGGGGGGGGTCACGCGGGGGCGCGCGCGCGCACCGGGAGCGCGCTCGGAGGCGAGTGGAACTGGATCGGGTTTGCTGCCAGCGGCGTGAGCTTCGGCCGCCATTTTACAACAGCTCCACTCGCGCCGGACACAGGGAGCAGCGAGCACGCGTTTCCCGCAACCCGATCCCCTCGGACAGGATTCCTCCGCCTCGGCCCAACGGGGAGGTAACGACCGCCAGAACCTGGGTCTGGGGGGGGAGCTCCATGACATTGTGGAGTGAGCTGGGGGAGGGTGGCGCGGGGAGAAACCGGCTTTTCTGGAAAATGGATTCCAAGGGGGAGAGGAGCACGTTGACTGGGGCTGCCTGGAAGTAGGCCGCGGGACGCACCGCCACTTTCTTCTCTCCATGTGCTGCTGCCGTTCGGGCTTTGTCTGCGGCGCTCCGGGAGGAGGCGCCTCGGCGGCCCCGTGGCCCGCACGGACCGCTCGCGGCAGCTGAGTTGGTGCTGTCGTGGCCGTCGCCGCGGCGCGGGAGTGGGCGGAGAGGAGCAGGTCCCGTCCCGCAGCCGTGCAGCGGGTTTGGGCGGTGCTCGGCGTCCCGCGGGTGTTGGGCTGTTCGTGGAATGCCTTCACGCTGCCGGGTTGCCAGCCCCGGCACCGCAGTCACTGCACCGAGGGGCGAGGGGTGGGGGCTTGCACCGCGCCACGGGTCACGTCTCGGCCGGGCGGGCGGCCGGGGGTCGCCGGCGTTCGGGTAGCGCCCGAGACGGAGAGCCATGTGTCACGGCGGAGACGGCGGCGCTGGGGGGCGGGGAAAGCCTGTGGCCTGGCGCCGCCGCGGCCTCGGTGTTGAGGAGCGAGATTGTGCTGCTGCAGCTTTCTGGGGGCTCCGACCGCGGCTTCGGGTTGATGTTAGGAGCCGGTGATGATCTTGGCCTGGGACTCGGTGGGTTTCCGTTGAAGGAAGTTGTAGGACATTGGAAGGCGCAGAGCACGTGTTTCTAATGGGCTCCTGGCGGCCGCAGTGGTGAGGCTGCTGCTCTGGGTGCGGAGTCGGGGGCGGGCTTTGGGGTGCGGGGGTGAAGGGTGGAGAAATTGGGTGGTGGGAAGGTGGCTTGTGTGAGCGCTTTGTTCTTCGCTGGCTGTTGTTACCGATCTATAAGCGGCAGGCGGGAAAAGCGCGCACTTTGGGGGTTTACCTTTGAGAGAGACGAGCCCAGCTTTGCTTTCTCCACACACACCTCGTTCTCTGTACGGGCACAGCTGCATGTGGCACGCTGGCTCGTCCTCGTGCTGATTGGGCTTTATTTGTAACATGGTTTTTCTTAGTGAGTGTTAGCAGGTGAGTCAGGGGTGGTGCTAAGGAAGAATATAGTGAAATCGGTCCTTCTGTGCCCTGCGCTCCAAATTAGGCTTGTCAGGCGATAGTGACTTTAAGGCTTCTTTAAAGAGAGGCGCAGTCTGGCTGGTGTAGTAAATGGCAGAGAAAGTAAAGATTGGGGCTCTGATATTGTCCTCTATTCTTTTTGAAGATCCTAGTTTAATTTTGCTTATTGCGTTTGAACAGATCTCTGGAAACATGGCTACAGAACATGTTAATGGAAATGGTACTGAAGAGCCCATGGATACTACTTCTGCAGTTATCCATTCAGAAAATTTTCAGACATTGCTTGATGCTGGTTTACCACAGAAAGTTGCTGAAAAACTAGATGAAATTTACGTTGCAGGTAAGAACTAACACTTGCAAAATTACATGATGAAATTTTTCTATTGGATTTCTGGCTTTGAGCTAAAATAGCAACTTTTTGTGGTTTCCAATAAGTGTGGGAACTGGAGTTTTGCCTTGTTGTGATAGTTGGTTAATTTAGGTGTGCACTGGAGGTTAAGATGTATAGAGGGAGGGAATACGGGAGGGTTAAGAGCTAAAGGCTGGCTGGCTGGAAGTCCTGATGGATAAGTATATGACAGTAGCAACAGCTGCTAAATGTTGGGAACAGGCCATGTGACTTTTTTGAGTATTTTTATAATAGGATTCTTGTTAAATAACTTGGTAACTGTAGACTTGTTTTCTTGTCTTTTTGGTGTGGCTGTTACTTTTTCTAGTGGTACTGAAATTGAGTAGAGGTTCATTTGTCACGCTTGGTATTTTGTTGGTTTTTAGGATTTGTGAGCCTGTATGTTTACTGTAGAAATAATGTAGTGTTCAGAACTATCTGACTGGGACACAAAAGAAGATGTAAAAGAAGTTGGCTCATTGTAAGTGTGGTTGAAAGGGCTTCTTTAGTTCAGAATGCAGTTCAAAATGGCTAATGTGTGTGTTTTTTCAAATATGTAGGTAGATAAGGGGAGTAGAATTGTGCAGGCACACATGTACCTGGATTGCCGTCATAGTCTTCACTAAAAAAATCTTTTCCGAAATATTAAAAGTTGGTAACTGATTAAGTTTTCTCTTTTTCAGGGCTAGTTGCACATAGTGATTTAGATGAAAGAGCTATCGAAGCTTTAAAAGAATTCAATGAAGACGGCGCATTGGCAGTTCTTCAACAGTTTAAGGACAGTGATCTCTCTCATGTTCAGGTAATGTTAATGTCAATGTGAAAAGAATTAAATTTGAATAGTTTTGATGTGCTCTGTTAAGTTTTATTAGATGCAGATATGATCACTGTTAAATATGAATGGATTTTTTTTTTTTGGCAGAACAAAAGTGCCTTTTTATGTGGAGTCATGAAGACTTATAGGCAGAGAGAAAAACAGGGGACCAAAGTAGCAGACTCCAGTAAAGGACCAGATGAGGCAAAAATTAAGGTATGTCTTTAAAAACTCTCCTTAGTTTTAAAGCCCTTTTAGTTATTCTAACTTTGGTAAATATTCCTTGAATGTGAAAGGGATGCGTTTTTAAGATGTTGAGGTAATTTATTAATTATTCCTAATCGTTATTTTTTGAGAAGTTTCCCACCTTTAACTCTTTCTAAAACAGTTCACTTTTTAAATTTATCATGTTACTTAGCTACTGATGTTTAAATTCTGTGCTGTTGATATTCCCAGTAAAAAATGTAGAGAAACATACTCATATTTCTAGATACGTTTTGAAAAGCTGTAAGTCCGTATTACTGATGATCAAGCCAGACTAGGAGGGAATCATTTCACCTCATACTGGTGCAGAGTGTACATTCAGCAGTGGTCCGTTTGTCTTAGGAGTCTCAAACCCCAGTGAATTTAGAATGTTAACACTGCTGCGCTCCTTTTCCATTAGTATGGGTCATTAAAGTTAAAAAGCATCTTTTAACAATATTGTTTAGTGTGAAAATGTAAATGAGGAAACTGAGGCTGGGAGTGAAAGGCTTTTTTTGGTTTGTTTTAGGGTCATATGGAAAAGTGGCCTCAAATTAAGCTAGGTTTTGATATTTGTGTTAGTTTTATAGTTCATAATGGCGATCATATTTTTTTTCCTTTTTTTAAATAGCCTAAGCTATAGAAGCCTAAGTCATCATAAGTGTTTGACCTGGTATACTTGATAATGTGGCAGTGCTCTTGAGCCAGAGGTTATGGTTTAAGAAAATCAGTTATTAAGAAGGCTATAGGTGTTGGGTGTTTTAATGATATGGGAAGAGGGACTTGTAGAATATGGAGGATATTGGAATATGGAGTTAGCTGTTAATGTCAACCATGAATCTGAGGCTGTCACAGGTCTAGCTGTAAGTGAATTGAGTTTGAACTGTTAATTTAGTTTTGCCTTGAAAATGGGATATGGTTGCCTCCACTGCAATTATGTCAGTTGTAATTAAATCTACATTTGGGGCTTAGAATTTAAAACGTTACAAACATTATGATAGTTTGTGTGACTTTCAGTTGTATCTTCGGAAGGGGATGGCTTAAATTGTTAGACTTAAATTGTGGCAAGAAGGCATAGGGACATTTGTATAGAATGTTCGACAGCAAATAAGTTTTTCTTTTTTGTTTTTATAGATTGATGAAAGGTATTATTTGGGTCATATAAAGATAAAGGTAAAAAAAGCATAACTCAAAGGAGAAAAACGAACTCATGAGAAAAATGAAAGATGGGCATTTAATGGTTTAGTTTATGTGATAGTCATAGATTTCAGTTTTAGTTTTCTTACCCAATGTCGTACCATTGAGCAATCATATTTGGGTGTAATATAACAAAGAGTTGTCTTTTGCGAACCTTTTTGTTAGCAAGTTTAGGAATAAAGGAGTTCTTATGAATTGTATTTTTCATAAACATTTAATGTTCTTTGAGTAGAAAATGTAAAAAAATCTGTCTAGTCATTTTCATTTTCAGAGACAGAGGTGACCCTAAATCATTTAACAGCATCTTGATAACTTTTATATCATGTGGCTAGTGTTAAGTCTGTTTTCATTTCAGAATTTGTTAATAGATAGGTTATGTTGTTTAAAAAAACTGGTTTTGTGCTTTGTGGTGGAGATAGTGGAGAAGGGGAATAATTTTCCTGAGGTTAATGGTGGACTGCTTCTTTCCAGTACTTTTGACTATAGTGGATGAAGAGAAATTCCTGATGCTCTGAGTAAATATGAGTTGTGTAAATTTTAACAGTTCACTTTTGGGGCAATAAAATGTAGAAGTTATGTCACACTGTTGCTGTTTCATAAAGTTTTTGAAGTCATTTGGCTTTTATTTTTTCTAAATGACCCATGCTATTTTGTGAAACATGACACTTTAATGTCAGATAAGAAGAAGTTATTTTTCCTGTAGCTCCCAAGTTTTTAGAGTTGGTTTGGGGAGCATAATTTCTTCAAAGGCTGACAAAGTGCCCAGAATGACAGCGTGCACCTAGGAATGGGGTACAGGGAATTTGTTGGGTAAAGAATTAAGATCATGCCAAATTAGGTATAATCATTTTTAGGCAGTATTAGCAGAGTAGATACACCCTGGCTTGAAAGTTGTTGATGGATTAATATTTCCTGTGGAGACTAGAAAATAATTTGAACGGGATCTTGAAATTTTGACAGTGGGTTAGCGGTGTAAAAAGCATGCATCGAAGGGGAAATTCTAAAATAGACAATAGAAACCTGTTTATGGGGGAATGTTGCCAAGACGATTGGAAAGATTTGAACAAGATTAATTCTAACTGTTAAATGCATGGATGTGGTCTTGTGGATTTAAATGTATTAATAATATTTGAACTTTTTAAGGCACTCTTGGAAAGAACAGGCTACACACTTGATGTGACCACTGGACAGAGGAAGTATGGGGGACCACCTCCAGATTCCGTTTATTCAGGTCAGCAGCCTTCTGTTGGCACTGAGGTAAAGAAACTAAAAACTTGTACCTTTTGTAGTAAAAGCACAGGTATCTGGTTTCCTAAAGAAATTCTCCATGGTTTTTACTTAATATTTAATTTACAGATATTTGTGGGGAAGATCCCAAGAGATCTATTTGAGGATGAACTTGTTCCATTGTTTGAGAAAGCTGGACCTATATGGGATCTACGTCTAATGATGGATCCCCTCACTGGTCTCAATAGAGGTTATGCGTTTGTCACTTTTTGTACAAAAGAAGCAGCTCAGGAGGCTGTTAAACTGGTAAGTTTTTTTTTCCCCCTCTTCAGTGTTCACATTCACTGTCTTTAAGGCCAAGTTGTTTTTGGGTCTAAGAGTTTACCAAATGTTTTTTGAAGTGCTGATTAGGCAATATTTTTCACATTCTCTGTGTAAGCTTTATACCAGTATTCTTTGTATAGTTGATAGGATTCAGGATCTTAAGATAGTGTGGTAGATAAACATCTGGCTTAGTGATTTTTTGTTTAAATTTATAGGAATGTGAAAATGTTTAAGCAAGTAACTGATAGGACTCCCATAGTTCCTGGCCACACCTGAGCCATCCCTTTTTCTAAATTCACAAAGACATTTTGATAAATTTATAGTTGATGAATCATGATTTTTGTGGTGAATGGCAGTAGTTGATTTTAAAATACCAGATATGAGATAAGGACCTACTTATTTTTTTTAAGAGCAAAAGTTGCCTGATGACCAACTTTTAAAAAATTTTTTAATGTTTCAAATTATGGCTTCCAACATATTAAATTCTGTGACTAAAGTGACTTCTGCATTTTATAGTTGAAGAGCTGGAGTTAATTTAAACTTATGGAATGTCTCAAGAAAACACGGGGACGGGGAGGAACTTTTGTACAAGATGGCTCACTATGGCAGATATTTGTTAAATTTGCCTTATCTGCCTTATGTATTTTGTTGGTAATTCTAAGCAAACTTAAAAAATCTTCAGACTGTTTTCTTTCCTGAGTTTTTTTTCCCTCTTCCCTCACCATCAAATACATCAATTGAAGGCAAACTATAAAGAGAAAAATAAAACTAGCATGTTTTCCTGCTCTGTGTTGTTTGAATACTTTTCACCGGTATGCATAGTTGAATATGGTGGAGGTTTAACATTAGAAAAGTATGTTACTTGAAAGAATGTAGATGTCTTTAAAAAGAGAATGGAGTTTAGATATTTCTTTTTTTAATTTTCACTGAGTTTTCTCTCCTTAAAAAATGCTTCCTGTTTTACAGGGGATATAGTTCTGTAAGGAGCCATTCACTGGTAACCTTTGAGCTGTCAAAATTTTAGTTTCAGCAGTTCAAGTGAAGGACTTTTTAGAGCTCCAGAAAGAAAGAGGTACTTTAGAAATCATCCAGTTTAATCTCCTGTACAAGAATAGAACATTTTTGCCAGGTATCAATAAAGTAACAGTAAGTGAAAATGCAGAATGAGAAAAACAATGAGTTATCTTACTATAAAAAGCTAATACAGTGGGCCCTCCATATCAAGGGTTCCGCATCCACAGATTCAACTAATTGCAGAATAGAAATAGTGCCAAAAAACCCAATGAAAAATAATACAATAGTATATGAGGATGTGTGTAGGTTATATGCAGATACTATGGTATTTTATATAAGTGACTTGAGCATCTATGGGTTTTGGTATGGGGTCTTGGCACCAATCCCTTGCATATACTGAGGGACCACTGTAAAGAATTTCCTAGTGATGTCAGACCCATTTTTTAACATTTTAAAAAAGAATCATTAAACTGACATTGTAGGGTACTTAATTCTTGCCAGCAAAATATACTGATTCTGGTAGGTGATCATTCGAGCTTACTTTTAGAGGATTTCCAGAAACCTTAAAGAAACATCATTAGAGGAAGATGGAAATTAATCCAGTAGTGACATGATTTTGAGTGCCAGTAAGTAGACACTATGAAATATTTCTGTTTGGACAATTACCTTGGCTTAACAAAATTGCATTTCTATAGGCTACTTAGAATATAGTCCTATTTATATAGTTTTTAACTACAATGCAGAAACTACCACAGATAACCAAGCAGCCTTTTTGATTGGTCTAGGAACCAACCCTTAAACCTTTTTACATTTCTTTCTGGGTTTCTCTGTTGTGATTTGAATGCTTATCTGGGGGCGTGATTATTTTTTACTACCTGATAACAGGAGTCATTGCAGTTTTGGTACCTTTTAAAATATATTTCTAGTGGTAGGTGGTATGTATCCACTGGGATGAATTAAACATGTCGTCTTTTTTTTTTAAAGAATGCTTTACTGTGGTTAGGATTTGGGAGACTTGCCTTAATACAACAATAGAAAGGACTAGATTTTAGAGGAAATGAAGTAATTGGAGCATTCTAGAAAAATACAAAACTTAAATTGATTTGGATGTTTTTTGCTACGTTTATATTTATTTGTGGAAATCAGTACCCCTTCCTAAATACATTCCTTAAGGGAGCATACGTTGGAAACTATTGCTACTTGTGTCGTATCTTGAAATTCTACTTGAGTTACAACTCTATCTGAGGTGAAGTTTATGTAATTGAAGTGTCATTTTATTTATATGTAACTAAATGTTGGGACAGTGTTTTCCTTTGCATTATTTACAAATCAGACAGGATTGAAGCACCTGCTCTTTTTGCTTTTCTTTGAGTATCTTGAGGAATATCTTAGGCCGAAATTTGGCCTTATTTTTTCTCTAGTCTGTAATCCTCTGATCTACTAGCTGAGCTGTCAAAGGATGTGGCTTTATTTTTTGGTAGTGATGCAGCAATGATTTCTGCAATAGATTAAAAACTATTGTAGATTTTAAATTTGCATGTGGATTACTTATAAAAATAGGTTAATTGATGTTAATAGCTGAACTGCACATTTCTTAAATGACTGATTTCAGCCAACATCTACCTTGTATTTTGGGGAATAAAAAAATTTAGTCCCTAAATGATGATAATCTAGCTAGAGAAGCAAGATCTAAACTTGGGAAAAGGTGATTAGTAGCTACCACTCGAGTGCTTGTTGAGGGACAGTAGCTTTGCTGGATGCTACATTATTATCTCTAAATTCCACCTCAACTCTTCCAGGTAAGTGGAATTATCTTTATTTTGTAAGAAGAGTAAATAGGCTTGGTGACTTAGCTTGAGGCCATACAGCTAAACACCACAGCCTTGGTTTGATGCCAGGTTTCTTTAGCTGGAGTGCCTTTTGTCGACTAGACTTAACAATTTAAGCCAGCAGTACAAGTTATGCCACAAAGTAGCCAGATTCTTTAAATTCTATAGTGGTTTAGGTAGTGTTAAAAGGAGTTCAGGAAGTAAGTCATGTCTCTTGCCAAAATATTTTTGGCATCCAATGCTTTACTGTCTTAACTGCTACCACTCCAGTTTAAGTTACCATTTTGACTAGTGTGAAGAAACTTGAAGAGTTTCACTGCTTTCCATTGCCCTTTACATTTGACAGGATAGATTAGATCACAACAGTCCTATGCTGAAAAATGACTTCCAAACACAACCCTATCCAGTCAAGTTCCTGCTTACCTCTTTCCTCTACTTTCGTCTTCATTACCTTTCCAGCCATTCTTTGCCTTCTTTTTTTTCTTTTTTTGTCCTCCATATAAGCCATGGCCGTTTCTATCACAAGGCTGCCTTCTGTTCTGCTTTCATGAACTTTGGAAGTAGCCCAGTTAGTACTTACCAGTCAGGTCTTAGAACTTTCCTGGCTTTGAGGAAATACTACCACCCTATTGTGCCATCACAGTATCCTGAACATGATAAAATAGATTTTGCTTAGATGAACTTGAAATTATTTTTTGACTTTGTAAAAAGTTTTTCTCTATCAAAATATAAGCACGTTTTCTCCTGTATCCCTAATGTTTAAAACAGAGCCCCCACCATATAGTAAGTGCTAGATAAGTAACCTTACTGGCTCACTAGTGCCATTTAACATCATTTATAACACAAGAATTTATAATATGCCTTTATAGTTCATGGGCTGTTTTCCTGTTTAAAGGTTTTTTAGCCTCTATCTGCAATTATTCTGTGCTACCTCGAGTTGTAGGGATTAGAGTAGATTAATGGGTGATGCTTTCCTCTCTCACCCTGCAGAGGATGTTGGGAAGTACATGTGTTTCTGGTTGTCATAAAGACAGGAGAAAGGGTATGCAAGTATGTATTTGTGTATTGTGCTGCTGGAATTGGAGCCCAGAGCAAATGGTGCTGCAATGTCATGATAGTCTTCCATAATGGAAATATCCTGCTGAAAATGCTAATAGTGCCTATGTTACAAACACTGGAATAGATGAGATCTCTATTTGCAGATTAAAAGTTAAGATTTTAATAGTGCTGATGTGTTTTTTTTTTTTTTTTTTTTAGACAGAGTCTCACTCTGTTGCCCGGGCTAGAGTGCCATGGCTTTAGCCTAGCTCACAGCAACCTCAAACTCCTGGGCTCAAGCGATCCTACTGCCTTAGCCTCCTGAGTAGCTGGGACTACAGGCACGTGCCACCATGCCCAGCTAATTTTTTCTATGTATATATATTCAGTTTGCCAGATAATTTCTTTGTATTTTTAGTAGAGACGGGGTCTCGCTCTTGCTCAGGCTGGTCTTGAACTCCTGACCTTGAGCGATCCACCCTCCTCGGCCTCCCAGAGTGCTAAGATTACAGGTGTGAGCCACCGCGCCCAGCCATTCTGATGGTTTTATTCACCAGATTGGTTGTGTATGCCGCCATGTGTGTACAACCATTTTAATGAACGCAGCTGACAAAGTAGGTCCATGAAATAGTAGCGATTTAGCAAATATTTGGTGTGTTAAACATAAAAACTTTTGTCACAGATATAAGTTCTTGACTTTAGAGTTCAGGGCTGATTACAATTAAAGTGGAAACAAATTGTCCAAAGGGTAAAGGAAGGATGAAGGGAGATTGCTTTGGGTTAGTATTGTCAGAACATCTTGTGATAAAGAGGTTTGAGCAGAACAGTGAAGGAAACAAGTGAATCTGGTTGAAGCAGTGTTGTAGTAAGTATGAGATACAACTTGTATAAGGTCAGTGCCAGAAGGTATAGTTCATAACTGCTGGGTTAAGTAAGCTGCATAGTGCAATTAAAGTTTTGAGCCTTGTGGGTGACGTGATGTAAATGGTTGAATGATGAAGGGTGTTTGGATGAAGAGAACAAAGGCCAGGAGGAGGGTGGCATCAATAGGTCAAAGATTTTGAAGAGAGAAATGATAGGCCACTCATGGTGTGTTGTAGATTCTGTTGTAGCTGTTTTCAGTGACTTAAATGAGGACATAGTTGGACTGTTCATGAAATGTTCGGTGACTTGAATGTGCATGCAGTGATTAATGCCTTGGGTGACAAAGTCAGGGCTAAAAAAAATTTTGATAGCCTGGGAAATACAGTTCACATCTAGCAAGGTTGAATTGACAGAAGTCAAACTCTGTACAAAACTAATTTAACAAGTAAGCAGAGGTAACATGGAAAACATGTAATAGAGGTATGGTGTCTAGAAGTGGATAATTAATAAGTGTCCATTTTATTCTAGGCTCTGTAATCTCAGTCTGCATTTACAATATTGTGTTATGGATGTCACTCTTTAGTGTCAATATCTCTCGGAGGCACTTTAGTTTGCTATTATAAGGGAAGGAATGATTAACCAAGCATAGAGAAGTGTGTGCGCAGGTATGTGAAGTGTTATCCTTTGGAGGAGTAGATATATTTATCGTAGAATTTTGGGGAAAGCAGATTTTGGCTCAATGTAAAGAAGACTTCTTAATATTTAGAATGGAAGTGGACAGGCTTGGGAGGTAGTGGCTTTACTGAGAATAGTTAGGGTTAGGACCGAGCAACACTTCTAGATCAGATTCCAAACCTGAGATTACTGAATTTCTGGGAATTTGGTGACTATGAGGGAAGGAAAAAGTGACTCAAAATTTTGAGCCTAAGTGACAGGAATGTTCCACACTGTACCACTTCTGTTTTGGTGTTCTTAAATACTGAAACTGCATTGATTAATAATCAAAATTCATCATTATCTTTTATTTGGTTTACTTCACTGTGATACTGAGCCTGAAAGCTAGATTTTTAAAACCAGCTTCTAAGTTCCAGGGCCCACCTTTCTAAAGTAGGAAAGACCATATACTTTTTTGTTCATTTTTGATACTATATAGTGTCTAGAGTTAGGATATTAAATTAGAACCTCTGTTAAGGTTTAGATTTGTTTTTGTATTGCCCTTTTACCATCTAACTCACTGTTAACCACCTGCTAGGATGAGAAGTGTTTCTTTTTGAATTTAAGGTGATAGAATGATATTAGAGCAAGAAAGATTAAGCAATTCAAATATACATAAAAAATGCATGCTTAATCCATAGATGGAACATAGCTTCAGAAAATGCTTATTTCTAGGTACTTTTGTTTTATTTGGACAGTATGCCCAGAGGGTCTCCTTACTTTGCTTCTTTAATGACTTATTTTCCTTGGTGAGCCAGTTTATTCTCTGTTACCTATAATTGTTTAAGGTTTACTTATTTTTAAAATGTGTGTGGGGAAGAGTTACATTTTATTTTATAAATCCTGCTAAATCTTTGTGTTATTTATATTGGTCAGAGACTGTAGTCATCCTTCACAGTTTCTACCTACTCTACCTGGTTAACTGGATTAGCAGGGTCAGTGATGATGGGTTGGAAAGAAAATGGTTTTTCTGTAGATAATGATGGAAATAGTCATTATTAATTTGAAGCAGCATTGTTAATGTTGATGGAAGTGTTGGCTACATTACTGATTAGCTATCTTTCTTATATTTCTGTGATTATTGCTGCCTTGATGGAATTTTTCTGTTCTCTTTTATATTTCCCTTGTAGATTTCTTGTAAGGATTTTGGTTGCTCTCAATTGTATTTTCTTGGTGTACAAGAATTCTAGTTTTTGTAGAAGTTTTAAAAAATTATATATTTTCTTACAGTGAATAGTGCAGTTCTTAGATTTGGGAAATAAAAATACCAAAAAATAAAATCATACCAAATCGTCACCCTCAAAAAATAACTAACTTTTCCCTTTAAACAAATTGTATTTCTTTCCCTTCTTTTTCTGATATGTTAATTGTTTTTGTCAGCTCCTAGTTACAGACTAGATGACCAACTTGCAATGCAAGCCATAGATTTGTCACTAAGGATGGCTACTTAATGCTAGATTATAAGAATCTAGGAAATGTCTATGTTTTAAAGTAATTTATTGTGTTCTTAGGTTGACTTTATTTGTAGAATAAGGCATTGTAGTCTGCTTGTCTGTCAATAATCCCATGCAATGATGGATTCAACCATAGCTCTACTGTTGTCAGGTAACACGAATGTTTCTGCTTTTAAAAGATTTTTGATCTAATGGAGGAGAAAAACATGTAAAAAGAGTATAAATGCTCTATGAGACAACAAAGTATAAGGCAGGATTTCTCCACCTTAGCACTACTGATATTTTAGACTAGATAATTTTTTTCGTGGTGGGCTGCCTTGCGTGAATTGTAGGATGCTTACCAGCATCTTTTGCCTCTGCCTACCCACTAGATAACAGCAGCAAGTCTCTTCTCCTTCCCAAGTTGTGACAACCAGAAATATCAGATGTCTCCAGACACTGTCAGATGTTTCCTGGGGACAGAATCACTCCAGTTGAGAACTATTCGTTGATGTTAACATGGAAGGGTGTTTTGTTGACCTTTAGGGGATTTAGGGATTGCAGAGTATTTGATGGTTGAACTCAATTTACAGGTATGCAGTGGAGTTTGTTTTTTTTTTTTTTTTATATATATATATATATATATATTTATTTTTTTTTTTTTTTTTAAAGTAGAGATGGGGTCTCTCTTGCTGAGGCTAGTCTCGAACTCCTGAGCTCAAATGATCCACCTGCCTCGGCCTCCCAGAGTGCTAGGATTATAGGTGTGAGCCATGCAGTGGAGTTTGGATGGTAGAAGTTTTAGGCAAGTTGAGGTTTAGAAGTGTTAAAAACAACATTTCAAAACTGATATAAATGGCTAAGATACTGTAGAGAGAAAGCAGAGGTAGCGTGAGTTTTAGGATGGTCTTATATGATGTCTAAGTATTTGAACTTTATCTCTGGTGATGGGGAGCCATTGAGAGAGTGTTTTCTTTTTTTTTATTTTATTCATTTTCCGTTGCTATAACATTTTTTTCAATAGTGGGGTAGAAAGCACGAAGTTGTTCTGAAGTTGGAGGCATGGTGTTTGAACTATATGTTCAGATTTTGATTTTGATTCTCTGAAGATAAGATGGAGGAAGGAACACAGAGCAGTTTACTTTCTTTTTTGAGACAAGAGTCTCAAAACATTATTACAAATATAAACTTTGAGGTGGTTTTAACTACGTAATCCACTTTTCGAGATAACTTGGATATTTTTGAACCTCGGTTTGTAAATAATAGTAGTGATTGGTAGATTTGTCACTTTTACATAGTGCATTTTGCCTCTGCTTTACAATATCTCATTCTGTGGGATATAATTACTTGAAAATTAAGTTTACTTTTTATTGTAATTTTGTAATTGTTTCTATACTTTTTCCTTAATCAACTTGTCTTTCTCCTTCATAATTTTATTACATGCTTGATGAAAATGAAATGGGACAAAAAATAGGGTTGAATTGAAAATAAAAAGGAGCTCCTTAGACTTAAATATTTGAAGCCAAAAATTCCTTATTGCAACTTTTTACAAGAGGAAGGGGAGATGTAAAAATAGATTTAGGTGTTGGTTAACAGAAAGGCAGAAAGCTTGCTGTTTTTGGAATCAGTTTCCCTGGCATGAGAATAACTGGTTGTTGGCAAAATGAATTTAAGTAGAAGTTAAGGTATTGTGGAGTCAGCAGTTTTTTAATTTAAGTTACTACAGACCTGATTCCTAATTTATCAAGTTTCCTAGATTTCAAGGATTTAACAAACATTTTTAAATTAATTCATAAACTTATTTTTAGTGTGTTTTGTCAATAAAGTCTTCTGTGTCTCAGATTATAATTTCCCTTTTATATGGGAGTTATGGTAAGCTAGTTTTAAAGGATGAAAATATTTGATAACACATAGTTTTGGAATTTTGTTAAAATTTTGCTTTTGTAAATGAGATTTGTGTATCTTCTGTAATAAACACTTCTAATCGGATATTACAAGTAATTTAAAAATGTGCACTTTTCCCCTTTTCAGTATAATAATCATGAGATTCGTTCTGGAAAACACATTGGTGTCTGCATCTCGGTTGCCAACAATAGGCTTTTTGTGGGTTCTATTCCTAAGAGTAAAACCAAGGAACAGATTCTTGAAGAATTTAGCAAAGTAACAGGTAAGTTGGATTTTTTGGAAGGAGGTGTAGTTTATACTAATGAGGATAATAGCATAGTTCTGTGTGCCAAGCGTTGTTCGAGGCACTACATTTATTAACTCATTGAGTCCTTACTACAACTTTATGAGGTATATAACCCCATTTTTCAGATAAGAAAAGTAGGCACAGAGGGTTTTGGGAAATAACTTGCTGAAAAATTATATGCAGGTTAGTAAGGAATGCAGCTGAGATTTGAATTCAGCCTGCAGAATCAGTTTTGCTTCCCTAGTTTTGCAAGATATTTCTTTATAGTCTTTCTTTAGGTGTTAGTCAATATTCGTAGTAGAATTGTATGAATAATTTGATTTTTCCAAATTGTGGGAATGATAAGTATTCTTGTCATATGCAGAAATTACACATTATCAATATGGTGTAACTTTGAACTGTAAAAACAATCTTTTATAACAATTTCCAAATTATAAGCTGCTTTATTTAGAAAATATTTTTGTCTTCTTATGGCGTTTAGCAAATTATCAGCCTGTTAACAGTTTTCAGGAACATTTGAAATTCCTATGCAGTACTAATACTTCATGTTTTGTTTGAAATACGCCATTGGTATCTGAGGCCAGAAAAGTGCCATTAAAAAGAATATTAGTGTTTGCTTTCATAATAAGAAAAATATCTAGCCATATTTGACCTATACTGCCATTTTCCTACAATTATGTAAAGATTATTATCTGCTTCTCTCTGATTTGGTTAGTGGAAGCAAGAAGTCTTTAGAAAAATAGTCTTTGGATCTAACAAAAAATACAGTTTCATTTCATGGGGGTTTCTGTGTTGGAAAAACTTGGAAGGGTGGATTAGGAAAATTATCTGGACCTGTTTTTTTGATAGTCCTTTGTAAAGATGGCTAATGAAGAAAGATTATTTTTCATTTGGATATTGACTGTCTTAGGAAAGTAAGTCCTTTTATCTACTTGTTCTTGCTGATTATTTTATCTAATTTCCCTGAAATGGTTGCTTACTTTCAGAGGGTCTTACAGATGTCATTTTGTACCACCAACCAGACGACAAGAAAAAAAACAGAGGCTTTTGTTTTCTTGAATATGAAGATCACAAAACAGCTGCCCAGGCAAGGCGTAGGTTAATGAGCGGTAAAGTCAAGGTCTGGGGAAATGTTGGAACTGTTGAATGGGCTGATCCTATAGAAGATCCTGATCCTGAGGTTATGGCAAAGGTAATGATAACTCAAGTTAAAAATCTTTTTTGAGGGAATGATTGGGTCAGGGAGGGCAGTGAACTTATAAAATGAATTGTGTACTTTTTTTAAGCTAGATTTTTGAATGTGAGAAATATTCGTTACTAAGGGATTAGGGGCAAGTGAATGTAGAAATTTATTCATGAACACTTAACTGTAATTGTATACCCATCATAATCTCATAATGAAGTTGCTAGTGTACATGCTGTAGAGATGATTCACTTCCATTTTTTGTGTGGTTTCTAAGAGCAATTTCTTTGAGTTTTTGAGAATGGCGCCATTAGCTTACATGGTTTTTGTGTTAAAAGTCCTACTTCTAAAAATAGTGAATCGTACTGGCCCCAGCAGAGCTGCTGTAGTTATGTTTAGCTATTATTAGGTATCCTGCTTCAGCAGTCAGTTGAAACATTCTGTGAGAGTAAACATCTCGAGTCAACACTTTACTACCTACTAGTGCAGATTGCAATTATTTTTTTCTACCCTTTGTCTTTTAATAATCCCCCTTTATTAGGGGATGTATATTCTAGGTGTTAAATACAACTAGTTCAGTTAAAAAGAGTGGGTTGCAAACTGTCAGGACTACTATGAATATTATTGAAGGATAAGGTTTATTTTTTCCTCTGGCTTATAAAGTTCTCATTGGGTTAGTACTTGAGTAACACATTCAGATGGTATTCAGGTATTTTAGGAGGAAATGATAATGTTTCTTAGTCAAAAGGTTAAATTTTATAATTGTACTTTAAGAAGCTTTCGGGATTGAGAGAACAATTTACCTTACTAATTCTTTGAATACTCCCTCCTCCTTTGAATACTCCCTCCTCCTCTATCTAAGTTTTCAAAAGCAGGTCCTAATTAGTTTTGACCAGCTTCGTTAAATGTTAGCTCTTTTTGAGGGGATGGTATTCACTTTGTTAGGAAATAACTGTCCCTTGATTGGAAAATAATTACTAATTTAATAAAAATTACTAAGTATACAGTCTGTATTTCTTTTTAAATAAACTCTGTTAGAACAATTTTAGGTTTACAGCAAAATGGACCAGAAAGTACAGAGAATTTCCATATACCTCCTGCTCCCACATATGCACTGCCTCCTCCACTATCAGTATTCTGCACCGGAATAGTATGGTGGTTAAAATTGATGAACCTATATTGATCACCTACCTAAAGTCCATAGTTTACATGAGGCCTCACTCTTAGTATACATTTTATGGGTTTTGACAAATGTGTAATGACATGTATCCATTATAATGTCATACAGAATAGTTTCACTGCCTTAAAAATCCTCTGCTTTGCCTATTGTTCATCCCTTCACATCTAAGCCCTTGCAACCACTGATCTTTTTACTGTCTCCATAGTTTTGGCTTTTCAGAATATCATATAGTTGGGGTCATGGGTGCCTCCATGTCTTTTTGTGGCTTTATAGCTCACTTCTTTATAGTGATGAAGAATATTCCATTCTGTGTTATACCACAGTTTATCCATTCACCCATTGAAGGACGTCTTAGTTGCTACCAATTTGGGGCAATTATGAATAAAGCTGCTATAAACATCCCCCTAGGTTTTCGTGTAGATGTAAGTTTTCATTTTCCTTGGATAAATAATGAGTGGGATTGTTGGATTGTATGGTAAGAGTGTTTAGTTTTGTAAGAAGCTGCCAAACTGTCTTCCAAAGGGGCTGTACCATTTTGCATTGCCATCAGCAGTGAGAGAGATTTCCTGTTACTCCATATCCTTACTCACATTTGGTGGTGTTAGTGCTTTGGATTTTGGCCATTTTTAATAGTTGTGGTGTTCCTCATTATTTTAACTTGGAATTCCTTGATGACGGATGATGTTAAGTATCTTTTCATGAGCTTGTTTGCCACCTGTTTATCTTCTCTGGTAAGATGTCTGTTCCAGGTCTTGACCTGATCCAGCAATCCTCCTTGGTTGAAAGGAGTTGAAAACTTTGTTTTTTTTATATTTTTGATATTTTTCCAATGGATTGTGATTGAAGTTAACTTTGCAGGGTGGGATGGTGGCATCTTGGAAATTGAACTCTTTGGAAATAATACAGGGAGCTTTTTTTTTTTTTTTTTTAATTTCAGGTAAAAGTGCTGTTTGTACGCAACCTTGCCAATACTGTAACAGAAGAGATTTTAGAAAAGGCATTTAGTCAGTTTGGGAAACTGGAACGAGTGAAGAAACTAAAAGATTATGCATTCATTCATTTTGATGAGCGAGATGGTGCTGTCAAGGTAAATAAGGCAGAATTATCATAGGCATCTAAATCAGACTAACAATGTTTAGTCATCCTAGGATGAGAACATTTAAAAAGTTGGCGGAATACTCAGGTCATGGAATCCACCCAGGCTAACCTTTACTGGCCTTAGTTTAGTGAGTTAGGCAATCTTCTAAGTAAAAAAAAAAAAAAAAAAAAAAAAGTTGAAGAGCTGTGTCTTTAAAATCTAACAATTTTATTTTATCTCACTGAGGCTTTTTATCTTTCTTCTAACATTAATGATAAATGATTTTTTTTTAACTTTAAATCATAATTGTTCTGAAAGGCCTGTTTTTATATTGATCATTATCTAATTTTTTAAGGCTATGGAAGAAATGAATGGCAAAGACTTGGAGGGAGAAAATATTGAAATTGTTTTTGCTAAGCCGCCAGATCAGAAAAGGAAAGAAAGAAAAGCTCAGAGGCAAGCAGCAAAGAATCAAATGTAAGTGAAATTTATATAGTTTAAAAAAAAAAAAACTTTGTATCCATTTTAATGTTGGTATACTAACTAGAGAATAACAGATATTGCTCAAAGTTGTAAAACAATTCATAACTTACCATAACTTTTTAAAGATTATTTGAATTCAAAGCTTTGAGTCATAGAGAAACATCAAGGACCTCAAGAAATGTTTATTGAGCTCTTGCCATTGACCATATTTGTGAAAACATATAAGTAACCGGAATTTTGTTTAATGAATAAAAAAATCAATCTGGGATATTTTCTTATATTTTACAGAATGTGCTCCTGAAAATGTTTTTAAATGTTAGCTGTCCAAACATCTTAATATATTTGGTTCACAGTGGAGCGTTTCTTTTTCAGAGAAGCAGAAAATATTAAATTTCTAGTTATGATGGACTCTGCTTCCTTTGTATCAAAAGAGGCTTCTTATTAACCAATACATAGTACCCTTTGCCACCCCAAAGATTTCAAGTGGTACAAATAGGTTTTGAAAATGAAATAAGAGAGTTGTTAATCAAATAACATAGT
>NW_012136858.1:3129305-3151805 GCF_000956105.1 Propithecus coquereli | reverse complement strand
TTATCATTATGTATGTACACATTATTAATTTAAAATGATTTATCTAACTGATTCCTTTTGTTACCTGGCTAGCAGGGAAAAGGGGTCGAGGCCGGTCCTGACCTGTTACAATGAAGACTGACTTGCTATGTGGGATTACACCAGAAGCTTGCAGTGGAGTAATGGTAAGGAAATCAAGCAACCTTAAATATCTCGGCTGTATAGGAGCATATTCTATTGCAGAAGACCTTCCTATGAAGATCATGGAATCAAATACGGGACATTGAACTAATACTTGGACTTTGATATGAATTTCTTTAACAATTTTCTCTGCAGTGCAAGTTATTAAACTAAAGCTACTCTATTTTCCAAATGTGTTCCAACAGAAATCCTTCATAACTTCTAGCATGGTATCTTAATAAAGAATAAAGTTCTTCTCTAAAAAATCTGCTCTAAGTAGATTTTTCCCCTGTTTTTTTAAATTAAGGATCCCAGCAGTGGTATTTTGAAATATTCTCTTGAATTTGTGCATTTAAATTTTATTGCAGTGGTATTAGATCAATGCCACTGTTGGTATCCTTAAATTTTATTTCTGCTCACCAAGGTTAATCATGATTGTCTATATCTTTTTATAGTAATCACTTTTGAATTGTGTTCAGATATGCAGTTTCAGGTGTAATCATCAGAGCTGGTTAGTCAGGCATTCCAGATAGTGGTTCTTTTCAGAACCTTTTTTAAAAGGGTTGGTTAACTACCTCAGTAGCAGAGGATTGAACTATACCCTGTCTGTACTGTACATAGAAAATCTTTGTAGATAAAAGCAAGGCTTGTTAAATATGATATGAGGGTAAGATTTTAATATACCAAATGTAACATTCTTAGTTGCCTTTAGTTTCAGAGGCTTGTAAGACTTCCTCATGACCATCATAACAGGCCTTGCTTTTGTCGTATTTTGTGGCTGAAAAAGCAGCCTTGCTTCTTCAGATATTGTAGTTATTTGGATGTATAATAGTTTAGCAAGATGTTACTTTTGTAAGACATCAGATGTTCAAAAAAAGTGCATCCGAACTTGTACTAAATACTGCAGTGTCCCTTTATAAAAAGTCAGACTAAAACTGACAATTGTACAGCGAAGCCTGACATTTGGATATTTTGAAGTTTTTTTCATAAATCATAGAAATTAGTATATGGCTGTAGTTTAGCTTTTTAGGTAAAAGGTATGTTTCATTAGTGCATTTCTTACTGCTGATCACTGTAAACATGTGAATCAGCTTTCCATTTCTTATGCAGGTCATGATAACTTGTAGAGTAGAGTACAATCATTTGTGCTATGTTTTTAATTTTCTAAAGCACCTTGATGACAGTGAGTGTTCAGTGGTGAAGCATCCTCTATTGAATCACCCTCAAAATTTTTTGCCAAGTCCTAAGTTGATAGCTTAAAGTCAAAAGTGAAATTACAGTTTCATTAGGACTTGGTGTAAAGAAATCCCTTCTCCCCTTCCCCAAAGGGATACTGCAGTTATATCACATACCCAATAGGCACCACGATGAAGATCAGAGCTTATACTTAATTAAGGTTTTATACACACCAGTTCCCCAGTAAATGCAAATTTAACAAGAAAATCAGACATGTCATATGTTCAAAATGCTCATGGCAAACAATCATTTTGCATTCCTGCAAATAAAATTGTTTTATACTGTAAGCTGGAGGCGAGTGTAACTTATTTTTGTAATAAAGTTTTTATTTTTTTTATGTGTCATTAATATAAATGTGTGTTAGTATAGAAATTTCTGGTTTAAAACTTAGAATTGCACACATTTCAGTATGTTTATTTGTACTTACATAATTTTAGAATAGTGGTTGCCAATAGCCTGTATGTTTTACATTAATTGGTTTTTTTGTTATCTTAATAAATCATTTTAGTATGTTGTATGTCAGTTACTGGGATAGCTGGGACATAGAGTGTAATTTAAAATTTGTCAATAAGTATTCATTGGAATATATGTAAATGTGCCTTGCCGGTTGTTGAAACTTACCTACAAAATGAGTATGGGGTGACAAAAATTAGTTCCTGGTGCTTACTGAAACTTTCTGCCACTGATTTTATATATTACCCCGTGCTTTTTTAAAGTACATCTCTCAAATCTTAGTGTAAGTTTGAGGGCTACACAAAACATTTACATTTCATCCTAACATAATGAATATAATAGGTTGTGGAAAGTGGGTAAACTAAATGTAGCCTTCAGTAAAATTGAATCTCAGTGTAATCCTTGGTGCTGGCATTTCCCGGTTCCAAGGAGTTAAATGATCCCATCTAAGAGGTCATTGCCATGCCTATTGGCACTTTACTGTCATACCATTTTTAAGGGACACTGTCAAGGTGTTTTAGTTCTCAGAATTAATTTGTTGGGATTTTAGGACAGGCTTGTTTGATTTAAAGTAAGAACTGCATTGTCAAAGTTGAAGACGAACACTTTTGTGCATTCACAAATGTGTTCTTAAGAAAACATTAAAATACAGAACTGCGGATTTCCAAGATTATTTGGCATTCTTAGTTTGGGGACTTGGGAGGGAAAACTGATAAAAAGAAATTGTGAAGAATTGATGATTATACTTAAAGAAGGGTAATGTAAACAGTGGTGATGAAATATATACACACTCAAGTGAAATTACTTGACAGTGTTCATTTGAATAACTTTGAATTCAAGCCATTATAATTGCTTTTAAAATTAAATATCATTTGCACTGTTCTGATAATGGGTGCAGTTTTTGAGCAATATAATCAGAGCTAAATATGCATGTAGTGATTAGTGATGTGAACAATTAAGTTCCGAGAAGAAATACTGTGGTATTTTCAAACTTAAATTTCTGTAGTAAAATCAGTATCAAACTTACCAGATCAAGGAAAACAGGCAATGCATATAAACATACTTTTGAATGTTGTGTGGCCTATAAAGCAATAATGCAATTTATATGGAATGTCATGGGATATGAGAAATGGAAATGCAAAAACAACTAATCCTTTAGTAAAAATGTCAACATGTTAAAGGGGGAATGTTAACTAATGTAGGTTACTGCTATTTGTGATTTGTTTATGGGTTCTTGGCTTTGACAGCTTCAAAGAATGGACAGATTATGACAAGTTTAAGAAATTTTGTATATATTGTCAAGGAAAGGGTCTTAAATCCAGGAGTCTCATGTCCCTTCCTTGGGGTAAAAAAAATGTATCGTTAAAGCATTCTGATTGTTAAAAGAAAACTTAAGGTACCTAACCAAAACAGACGCAAGATTTTGTTTCTGCAGACTACTTGGCAATCAAAAGTGATCATAAATTTAATTTATCAGTTTCAGAAAGTTAGTTGCTTTGTGAGAAAATTGTGTTATAGGAATATTCTCCCGAGCATGCTTTTTATGGAAGATTTTCAGCCATTGCAACTAAATCAGATGTTAAAAATGAAGGGAAAATTGAGCACAAAAAAAGCTGTTGAACACTCATGATTGCAGTTGTAGCGTCATGAGAAACTTTTCTACTAATTACTGCAAATCTGATTTAAAGTATAAACATTTTTTCTCGTAAAATAGGAACAACATAGAAATGGGTTGATGGGGTGAATTGAGGTATTCACTTGCATATGAGATATTTGAAGACTTTAAATAATAGAATGAGCACCAAAACTAGTTGGGCAAAATTGATACATTCAGTATAGCTTTTTTGACTGTTAAGCCAAAAGTCACTGTAGATCAGAAACAGCAAAAGATCACCATGTTATGACAGTATGATAGAAAAATCTATATTTCAAGGGGAGAAAATTAAAAAGGGCTTCATGCATTTAGCAGAGGGGCACTAACCCTAGTAAATGATTGCTCAGGTTTCTAAGATTTCAAAAATACCCACCATTACCTGATTAATTTTCTCCCTGATTATGAATAGCATAAAATTTTTATCCGATCATAGGAATTCAGTGGTGGGTATAACAAATAAATAGCTTAAGTGACAACACATAAAAGAAACAGATGTGTGCGGATGGTGTTTTAAGGTGTAGTATTACTCAGTAATCATACCACTCAATAGGGCATGCCACTACTTTTCTTAAGATGCTAATGATGAACCAATGCTCATAGTCATTTTTTTAAGTGGGCAAAATTAGTAGATGGACTTTTGGGGTCTGTCACTTTTTAAAAGTATTTAAGACATAAATTTGCACCACAGTCTGCCTTCAGTAATACACCTAAAATATTTTTCAGGACCAGAAGCATTCAATTGGAAAATCAATCTTTTGCAGATGCAAATCAGTATTACTAACACTCTGGGTCAAAGATTAGGTTTTTAATGATATTAACAGTAGTCTGGTAAATATTTAGGAGTCTGGCACTGAGAAACAAAAGCTTGTACCTGACTAGTATTTTTATTTAAAAAAAATTAGTTCTGTTAGCTTATTTAAATTGTCTTTTACATTTATTTATCCATAGAATTTATATTTATTTCATTCCTTTCATCTCACTGAAAACTGTCTGCAGGCTCTTTGATTTGGATTAGATGTGTGAAGTACTGTCTTTTGCCAAAAACCTCAAATTACCTGTTCTTTTCAACTTAGTGGGTTTGTGCTTGTTTGGAGATCAGTTCAAAAACTATCTGTACTATCTGTACTGCCTCTGATGTTAAGATTTTATGTATAGCATAAGGAAGCTAGCTCTGACTATATTTTCCTAAGAATAAAGACCTATTTTTGTAGCATGTCTTAGGATCTCCAAGAGTCCAAGAATTATTGTGGGTGTCCTCCATTTCATCATTTTTCACTTAACAGCTTTTAAGTAGACACTTGGAATCTTTAGAGATCTATCGCCTTTTGATTATCCATACATTCAAAGTAACTAGCCAATGGTAAAAAAATTCCCCAATTCAATACTGCTAGTTGCAATCACATGACTGGAAGATGTATAGAATAAATGTATTGGGCTGGTCTTCACTCAGTTTTAATTGTTGATGGAAATATTCTGTGGTCATGCACACGCCATTGGATTTGATGGAGTTAGTGGTAATTTGCAAAGAATGGGATACTTACACATTTGGGGCTTTGGCTCATAGCCCTAGGACTTTCTGGGGTGGGGGGAAGAGTAATTCCACCACTCTTGAGAACAAGACTTCTTTTAGGGCACTTAGTGCAGAGTTTAGTTTCTATTTGGGATTACCAAAATTTAGAACAGTCATGGAAGTTTGAATAAGACTTATTTTGGACGTGGAAGAAGTCCTAATAAACCATTTTGGAAATTAGTGTCTCCTAGTGTTACAGCTTCCTAAAATTGTACTCCTAACTAACACAAGCAAACTTAGTAGGATCAAAATAAGGTTTAGAGTAATATAAGTTTAGATGACTATCTGATTTTTTTGTCTGTAAAGTGGTTTATAACAGGTCCTGATGTGAAGGGAGTTATAAAGACTTATTTGTAATACTATGAATTGTCATTTCGTGCCTTTTTTAGGCTTTCAGTTGTATTCTCAAAAGGAGATTCTTGTGACACAAGATTTCAACTTGCTTTGGAGGGAATTTGAGCATACCTAAGGGAGTTGGCTTCTTACATCATTTATGAACTACAGCCAATTTTTTGCTTTTTCAGGGCAAAAGGGCAAAGGATTTGGGGTGGACAAATTAATTTTATAACATGGAAAGCTTTTTACCACTTACCACAGATTAACTAAAGAATAAGACCAGGACTTCCTGACAATAATATAAAATCTGTAAAAAAGAGTTTTGTAGATTTCATATGATAAAATTAGGTCTTATAAGAACACCATGACATACAGAAGTGTTCCAGCACACATTGTGTTATGGCTCATTTAATGGTGTTAACTTTAAATGAGATGAAATTTGAATAATCATGAAATTTATGTAACAAGTACTGCATCATTTGAACAAAATTGCTGAAGCTAGGTGCATCTATATCATGACTAAAACCTTGATGACAATTTTTAAGAGAATATCTTTAGTGTATCAGTATTTATATTGGTTGCTTTAATTGGAAGACTCAGGAATTAGGCTTCTAAAATTGCTTTAACTTGTTTAACATGTCATGAAAAATTAGAAAAACATGTACAAATTTTGTTTCTCAGTTACATTTAATATTTGGAATCTGCTTGGAGGAAAACCAGAAATGAGCAATATGTCAAAAGTCATCTATGAAAATTGGCAGAATATACTTTTCTACTCCCTAGCCACATGGGTATATAATATAGTGTTGTTTTGGCAAATTTAGTTCATACCTCCTTTGCTTTTTTCCTTGAAATAGTAAAAATCACATAAATTTGCAGAAAATGATTTCTTAGGAATCCTTCAACATTGTTAAGGACTGGTGCAGTTCCCTCTAGGCATGCTGCTTGGCTTCATATTCATTTATACATAGAATTAAAATGAAAGATGAGAAAGCCTTATTCTAAAATTACATTATATAGCTCATCATAGTTGATCTCTTGATTTCCTGAAGATCCATTTAGCACTTAAGAGACCTAGGTGAGCGTCAACATAGCAGCACAGCAAGCAGCTATTGTAGTTATTCGGTTTTTTTTCCCCCTTATCCCTGTTTAGTGTCTTTTCATCAGTCTAAGTTACTACTAAATTTTATGGTCAATTTCTTCTATGATTTCTATTGCTGCATTTTAGAATGGAAGCCCCTGGAGGGCAGGGAAATCTGAATTAATGGTGCTAATCACGCATTTAAAAAATACTCTTCAAAATGTTCGGTTTGGTGGAAAATTAGTTTATTTGCCAAATTAGACTTAATTGTGACATAAATTGAAAACCAAATATTTTGAACCACTTTAATTTACAACGTGGAAAGCTTTTAAAAATAAGCACAACATGCTAACAAGTAAATTAAGATCATGAAGATCCACATTTAATAGTCTGACCTTTTAAAAACAAAATCGTCTTGAAGTTGAGGGAACAGTTGATCTTATGTTTTATAGACAGCTTTGTGACTTTTATATTTGTTAATTTTAAAAACAAGCCAGTGTGGAAGTGACAATTTACATTTTTTTTGAAATTAGAGGAAAAGGGTGTTCAGAGTTATCTTTAGCAATGGACTTCAGGAAATTCAGCAGATCAGTTTTCCTTTATGCTGATGTTCAGTTTAAGTCTGTGCTGCTCAAACCTGTTCTCCCCCCCTACCCCCTGCACGGGGTGTATATTTCTTTGTGAGGAAGGGGTAGTACTTCAAGATTAAATTCTTGTTTTGCTGATGAGGAGAGTCTGGTTGGGTTTAAGTCCATAAAGTTTTTATGAGGTTCCCTTTGCATAGCAATTTGAAGATGAGAGGGTAAGTAATTATACCTGAGAAGAAGCATGAAGGTTAGGTAACTAAAAATTAGGTCCTGAAAACAGCCATTTCCAGGAGTAATCCCTATTGCTTAATATATCTTAAAGAAATGGTTACATCCATCCGAGTAGCCTTATATTTACCTACCAATAGGTAGGTGGTTGAAATTCAGTCACCTGAAAAGGGAGGCTCTGAATTCAGGCTTTTTTTTTTTTTTTTTTTTGCTATATATCTAAGTTTCAGTAGTGATGGGTAAATTTGGTACTTAGCATAGTTGACATTTTAACTTGCTAGTACTTTTTTTTTTTATACCTGTCTCACGACGGTCTAATCCCAGCTCACATTCCCTATTAGTAGATGAACAATCCAACCATTGGTTGATAGTACTTTTCAAAAAATGTAAAAAGATCTGTACATGGAAAACAAATAGCACAGGATGTGAAAGTCTTCTGCTCGCATCACAGTCCACTCCCAGAGATAACTCTTCTCTTTGGTTCCCATGGTGGTTATTTCTTGCACCTCTTTTAATTGCTAAATTTTGGGGGGTGGGGGCTTATTTAAATTTGAAGTTATTAAGGAGGTACAAATGTTTTTGGTACGTGGATCACTTTTTATAATACTTAAGTCAGGCCTATTAGTGTGCCTATCACCCGAATAGTGTTCATTGTACCTGTTAGGTTTTTACCCCTCTCCTTCTCCCTAACTGCTAAATTTAAGCTGCAATTCTTTATCCATAGTGAGAAATTTATCTTAACATTAATCATGTGCTTTGCTCAACTATTTTAAAGTCAGTTGGTTACCTTTATTATTTGAAATACACTTAAGGCCTCTACTTATTATCAATTTTAGTATCCCTTTTCCTCACCATAAAAGGTAAGGGAACAGCACACTTAGTTTTCTTTTCCTTCATTTCCCATTTCCTGTTAGCTGTCTTTATTTTTCTGTTGTCAGGTTTATACTTCTTTTAACTGATTATCTTACACTGTGTGCCTTCTGACTGAAGATAACCAAAGCATTTATAATGCATAATGTACTTATCTGTCCTCATCTACCACTGTAGCTTTTGATACTTTATAGTAACTCACTTTTTTCCCTTTCAGTGCATGTATTGACTTTAAATTTCAGCAGCACAGTTCTTAGTATGTCCACTGTCTTGTTCACTCTTTAATGCTAGAGTTAAAAAGTTACCAGTTTCTTATAGGATGCCTTGAAATATTCACACTATTTTCTTTTTGTGCTTCTGATTTTTTTCTCAAGTGTTTGATGATCTTTATTCATATTTGTGAAAGAAGCTTATTGAGAAGAGTAGTTTGGTGTTACTGGACCAGTCTACTGAAATGGCTGACTGCATTTTTTTGTGCCTGTAAAATGAAGACTAACAGGCTTTACTTTTAGCTTTCCTGGGAGCAGGGAGGAGGAAAGGGTGCCTTCTTCAGTGCCAGAAAGAAGATTGCCCAATTGGAGGATTTTTCCCATTTGGAGGAGAGAGGTAGACCCTAAAAGCCGATGTACAGCCATCAGTCACATAGATTTCTTCCTGTTTGACTCCTGGCTGTGAACCAGTAGGTCTTGCCTTTTCCTTTCCATTTATCCCTCCCATGGAAAATGGTTCCTGTTCTTTGTAGCCCAGTGAGTGCAAAATTAATGTGAGCCTCTTTTTTTTTTCATGTCCCCCATATTGGTAGACTCATTTTTTTATATGAGAGATATGTATCTTTTGTACCTAAATTGTGCAATTTAGTGTAAAAAGGTGCTAGTTTTTAAAAAGAACTGGTAATAAAATACAATAATATGGTGCACATTATCCTAGGTTTTTTTTAGGAAAAATTATCTTAATCTGTAGTATCACTTTCATGTCACTGCCCATTTAAAAATAGGAAAAGTTTAAATAAGTCTTACTTTGAAGAGAACAGTACCCAGCTTGCTAACGAGTACAAAGAGGACATTTTGTGACTAAGTATGCAAATTTAGTGACATTCTTCATTGGGAAAACCAGATTATTCTGAAAGGCCTCTTTGGGAATATATTAATAGTACAACAGGTTCAAAATGTTTAGCCTATGATTTCTGAACATTTAAAAAGAAAGAAACCATCGAGAATTTTTTGGTTTTTCGCCTTTAACAGCTTACCTTCATGTCTTGCTCTTTTTTTGTTTGTTTAAACCAGGTAATGAGAGTTCATTCATTATTCATTATTGTGTGGCAGGGAACTCTCAAACATACCTTTGAGATTTGGTGTTCTGGGATTTCATGAGAGTTTTTTTTAACCTACTGTGGAATATATTCTTTTATACTTTTGTCATAAGCTCGCTTTGCTGATGAGGGGAGTCTAAATCCTTTAAATTTTTCTACATAAAGGCAAATCAAACATCTTGGGCCATTTGGGCTGTTGTTGTGGATCTCTTCCCAGATACTAAAACAGTTCTTAATTAGGTTTTATGATACTAAATATGAATTGGCTATCAAGGGAGAAACTGACTTTCATAGTTTTTGGTATCAAAAATCTTGCCTAATTTTTTGATGATAATAGTATCTGGCCGGCCACACACTGTATATATACATACGTACACAGATATATATACACACACACGTAGCCAAGAAACATTAAATCATCTTAGGTAGTAGTTCTAGCTACCCAGGTCTTTCAGTTAAAATTGATGGACATAGGGCACTCTGAATTTCTTACACTGATGTCTTTTTTTATTCATAGGGTTTTCGAATTCTAATATGCCTGATATGACCTGTATATTCCTTTTTTACATAGAAAGGCATAGGTTGCTGTAGTAAAATACTGTATGTGCATTAATATAATGCTGTATGTGCATTAATAGTTTCATGATTTTAGTGACTTGGAAGATTCCCTTCTTTAAAAAAATAGTTCTAGATGAAAAACAGTAAAAATATCTTTTTTTAGTCATCGAGGCATTTAATGGAAGCAACTATGTACAAACATTTAACTTCTCTGAGCCTGAGTTTCCTTACTTGTAAAAAAGACTGATATTCTGGTATTTTTCCAGCTCTCAACATCTATGACACATAGCCTATATTTTTAGTAAAATTCTTCCTAGAGGATTTTTTTTTGTTTCATTTCATTCATCCTTTTTTTTGTGAAGGCTTAATTTCACAAAAAACCAAGAAATGTTACATTAAGTCAGAGTGCTTATTCACCTTGTAATACCTCACGTGTATGAACATTTTCTGACACATTATTTTTGTGATAGTTACTCTTTGAGGGAAAGACAGTATGGTAGGTATTTCTCTTACAGTTAAGGAAGCTAATACTGGAGACTGTATATTTTGAGGAAGAAAACTATCAAGCCCTCTTTAGATAGTCCACAAAGCATTATTTCAAGTTCCCAAATTCCCTAAATTACTGTGTTAATGGCACTAGTTAAGAGTCAATCACATAGATACTAGCTAATATATGGATCTACTTTTGTGGTAGCAACTACATTTTAAAATTTTTGGAATAAGTGTTCATTTATTCCAAGTCTTAGTTTTGAAAAATTCTCGTTTAGTGTAATGTTACAATATTAATTTGATCAGGACATACAAGGCAATTTAACTGCTAAAGCAGCTTTTTTGTTCTGTTTTGTTTTCTGAGACAGTCTTGCTCTATTGCCAGGGCTAGAGTGCCATGGCGTCAGCCTAGCTCACAGCAACCTCAAACTCCTGGGCTTAAGCCAACCTCCTGTCTCTCTCAGCCTCCTGAGTAGCCAGGCCCTTGCCACCATGCCTGGCTAATTTTTTGTTTTCTATTTTTAGTTGCCCAGCTAATTTTTTTGTCTGTTTTTAGTAGAGATGGGGTCTCCCTCTTGCTCAGGCTGGTCTCGAACTCCTGCCCTGAAGTGATCCTCCTGCCTGGGTCTTCCAGAGTGCTAGAATTACAGGTGTGAGCCACCATGCTCAGCCAAAGCAACTTCTTAAATTTTATTTATTAATAATTATTCTCTAAAAGATATAGGACCAGCATGTAATTCAAAATAGCATGAGTTTTTTCCTAAGTACTAGTGATTTCTGTCTTTGCTGCACCCTGCCCCCCAACATAATTGGTTTATGTGTTGAAACCCCACATAATTATAAGAGTAAAGCATTTTATTGCACTTTTTCTAATGAGTTTGGTAGTTTTGGAATGACTCCCCTTTTAAGTGGGTTTTCCTCTCCCCTCTTTTTCCAGGAGATGTTCACAGAATACCAGTGTCCTGATAGGAAAATTAGATATTTTTCAAAGTTTTAACCTCTGGCATTTTATTACATTGACTCAAGTCTTCTTGAAAAGTCTCCTTGGCAGTTTGCTGGTTCTCTAATCTCTGACCACTTCATTCTTACCTATCCTTATTTCCCTTTTTTCTCTATATTTGTCTCCTTGAACTTCTCTACATTACAGCCTCATACCACATCTGTGTGGACTCCTGTTTTAATGTCTGGCTTGCTTGATTTCTTTGTTATGTGCAATTCTGCATTTCAGCTGTCTGCTGTACACATCAGAGTGCTTTTCTCTGTCAGCAATTGTCCCATTAATTTCTCTTACCACATCGAGTCACTCTTGATCATTCATTGTTACTGAATAGGCCTGAAAAGTTCTCTATCCAAGTCCTACCCCTTCTTTAGAAAGTTCAGATTTGGCTGAACTCCTTATTTCCAAATATGTTAAGTGGTTTCCAAAGACCAAAATTTTAAGTGGCACATTTAATTTTACTGGCTCTCCACATCTGGCTCTAGAGTCTACAACAGCACTGGTCAATAGAAATAAAATGCAAGCCACATGTATGTAATTTAAAGTTTTATAATTTGGCTCCAGCTCATCCTTCTAGCCTTATTTTCCATTAATATTGTCTTTGAACAAACCACTTGCCTTTGGCTCACCTCAACATTTCTGGTATCTTGGAGTTACACCCTACCCCACATCAACCCCTCAAGCAAAAATCCTCTTCAACCAAAATAGGTAAAATCTCCATGCTGTAGACCATTAAAACTATCAACATCATATCCCTGAGGAACATGTAAAATTTGGAGAACAGCAAGATGAAAGTCCTGGCTTTGCCTTCCGGGGATAGTAAGGGTATTATTAGTTGATTTTTCTTGTATTATTTGTGCTATAGGTTTGTAATTTAGCTATATGAGTCAAAAACCAAGATTTATCAACCTCTACTTACAGGTAACTTCAGGAGCAAAACCATAGTTTTAAAACATCTGGCAACATTTGAATGTCAGTATTTCTATGCTTTGCAATAGCAAGATGAATATTCAGAATCATCTGGTACCTTTACAGTTCATTTTCTGGCAGTGTATGTGGCAATTACAACCTTCTCATCCTCCACCATGATAAGTAATAATTTCATATGTTGCTTTACATAGTGGAGAAAAATAAAGCTATGAAATTTGGCAGAGGCTGAATAGTAAATGGGCTTAAACCAATTTGAGAATAATACTTACATGTTGTGAACATTTGAAAACCCAGTACTTGAAATGGACTGACATGGTTATTTGTCATAGGTCTCTTAACTCTGAAGCTCCTGAAGCCCCACAAAAAATTGCTCCAATTCTGCCATCAGTTTCTGTGAGCATTCTTAGGGCAGCTTTTTAGCCTCAAGAAATAAAGAACTGAAAGTGAGCTAATCATTTTAGTTATATATAAGTATTTTTTGTTTTTCACTGAAAAATAGAAGTGGTAGAATTAAACATCTGGGGATAGTATTTTTAATTATCTTGAATATTTAAGGATATATCTTGAACTATTTAACAAAATTAAAGAGTATAGGCTATATGACTTTCTGTGCTCAAAATTCACACTGTTTTAGAATCTCATTTTCATGTGAGTTGAAGAAACCTAAATTTAAATGACAGCTGTCTTCAAATAGGGGAAATTTTTCAATGAAAATTTCCAAAGTTATTCAAGATTTCTAATTAAATATACTGCATTGAATTTATTTTCCAGAATCAGTTTACCAAAATAGGAAAAGTTTCTTTTTATCGAAGGTAAAAACTGATTTTAATTATTTAGTAGCAACCTTACTGGTAGAATTAGGATTGAAGTAACAATATTAGTAATTTTCACAATTGTGAACTAAGCATGGTAGTTCATATGTTAAGTGCTTTAACTTTTACGTTGTAGGAGATAGCTAGTGAGAGGTAAAAGGAAAGATTGCAAAGCCTTTCCAAAATATTTTCTAAAGTTACTGAAGTCAGTTGAAAGCTGTATTTAAACATCTGTAGTGATAGAGTTAACATTTATATAAAAGGAAGCCATTGTCTCTAGTTAAGAAATAAGATGGAGTGTTTTACTTCCTTAAAGACTAACTTAAAATGTAGACAAAAGTGCCTTTTTCAATCTTTAATATTTATCAACAAGTAAGTATATTTTCAGTTTCCAAGCAGTTACTAACCTAATTACATTTTCTGAAGTTACGGCCAACTACCTACCTTCATGAAAGTGAGGTTTAAGAGGGATGGCTATTCCATCGTAGCTTGGAAATAAGCTAATAGGAAATGGCCTAACTTTTTTGATGCTAAGATGATGAGACTACTTAGAATTTTAGCTTTTACCCAGGGAGTATCTGTAGTTGAGCCGCTGGTTCTATAAAGTTGTATTTATTCAGTATCTTCCCAATGGAGGTTTTACCTCATGGCCACAAAAATAAGAGGGCTAAATGTGAAAATAATATCCCATTTTAAGAATGTCAGACCTTCACTCATAAAAATCCCTTAATGTTCCTCTTTCTTGAATTATTTTCTCCATTGTAATGAGTTCCTATTTTGAAAACCAAAGAAAGGAACGTTTCTTGAAGTAAAGAGGCAGTTCAATGGCCTCTTTAACAGGCATTATACCCAGTGGTTGATACATAGGGATAGGTCATGGGAAAAGAAGCTATTATGAAATGTAAAATTAAGCTGCAAAATAACATTAGGAATGTCACAAAAGGTGAATATAAATGAGATAGTGGTGGGAACAAGGACTCTGAAAATGCATATCCTGTGACAGGACAGCATCCTCCAAATTATAAGAGGTGTATGTGAGAGGGAGGAGGGAGGGACTGAAATGGTCCCCACTGGTAGTGTATCGATCCTCTTCCTAATACACCCCGACCACACAGATAATGGCCCTCAACATGTTAAAATGTGGTTTACATTCAGCATCATCAGAGTTAAGTAGGCCCGATTACTGGGACTCAAGTATTCAACATTACCTTGCAAAATTCCTGTACCAACATAAAAAGCAGTTTGCTGTTAGGGTGTGGAGAATCAGATTAAGCGGAAGCATTTTAGGTACTTAACTTTGGTGCTGCATGACTTCTGAAAATTAAGTGAAAGCAGAAGTAAGTCCTGTTTGCTCAAATTATTTTCCCACAGGCCTTTCCAGATTCTCACCTGTTGAAAATCTTCCTTTCCCCATTATCAGTTTTTAAAAAACTCCATTACAGCATTTATATTATACATTTTTTCTGTGTATGACTTCACTGGATTGTAAGGCTTTGGACGCTGGAAAAAAATGCATCTAAGTTCATTGTATCTGCCACCACATCTAGCACAGTGCCTTACACTTACTTGCTATTCAATAAATATTCATTAAAATAATGGACATATTATTGGATTGCAGTTTGATGTCTATAAGCCCTTTAGATGAATGTATTATCATTTTTTTACCCTTTATAGCTTAATGTACCCCTAGCACATGTGTGATAATTGTAGCATTTATCAAAAACTTACACATTTAATTGTATTGGCTCTCCACAGCTAACGTCTAGACGGCACTGTCTAGTAGAAATGTAACGCGAGCCCCAAATTAAAAACAGATAAAGTATTTTTAGCCCATTATTTCCAAAATATTTAATATGTAATCTAGTTCTTAAAATTGATAGTTTTTATACTAAATCTTTGAAATCTGATGTGTATTTTACACATCACGTGTCTATTTAAATGATCCATATTTCAAATGCTAGTGGCTATTGGGCAGTGTAGGTCTAGAACTTTAGGGTAGGCAATAAACCTCTCAGGATCTCAGTTTCCGCAAGGTATCTAATGGCTTTGATTTCATGTTATTTTCATTTTAGGTTGTTATTCAAATAAAAGCTAATTGGTTTAGCTGGTTTTTTCACGTTCATAGATCAATAAAGTTTGGAAAAAATTTTGTATTAAGCATTGTACAAAGACACTTAATAGGCGCTTTCCACCCAAATTAATCTTTCCCCAAAACTTTAAGAAGAAGATAGTTCTTTTAGACTTGAGGCAGGAGTCAGATCAAGTTAACCTTGCTCAATGATGTTGCCAGTACGAGGTGGAGCTGGTTGTAGTACCAGGATTGATTGTGGATACCCCTAATCCTCTCTAGGAAGTTCAGAATTTAATAACAAGGTTGGAAAAAATTTTTTAAGCTTTGTATGTGATTGTAAAAGTGGAAACAAGACTATAAGGTTAAAGAGAAAACATTTGATGAAATAAAGGTTATTTTATTTCCTTAGATGAGGTCTGTAGTAACAGGAATTTAATTTCTTTTTTGCTGTAGGTGTGGATTTTAAAGAATTTCCTTGTGGTAGAAATTTATTACTTTTTCCTTTTTCTAATCATAAGAGCAATATGGCAATTTAAGTTGTCTATTTTATAGTTAGCTTATTCTAATTGCCTCTGCTAAGAAAATCATATGGGAAAGAAGTTTTTAGATTGGATGTTGTAAAGATGTCTAATTTGAACAGAACTGAAAACATTTTGTCTTTAAAATATACTGGCTCTTGGTGAAAAGTTGAACAGTAATTTCAGAATAAGCCTTTAAGGAAGGAAGTTTTAAACAGAATAAAAGATATGCAATATAACTTACCAGACAAGTTGATAAAAGTAACTTAGGAAAGTATAAAGCACCCAAGTCCACATTAGGCACTTGATACATGTGAATCAAATTCAATATATACTTTCCATATTTCAGTTTAGCCTTAGCATGTTCATATAAACAAGATGGGTAATAGATAATTCAAAGATGCTTAACAATTGCAAAAGTGAAATTAATAACTTTAATAAGTACCTCAAAACATTTTTAAAAAGTGCTAAGCTTTCCAATGGTATTACACCGTAGCATTTTAAGTGGTTTAATCACAAATGGAACAGCATACTTGTGATGTTAGACGATAATACCTAATGGTGGGCATCAGTGATGTGTTCACTTTTACATACCACTGTGGAATTGGTACCATTCAACAAAGAAATGTGGCAGTATGTATCAAAAATATTAATGTTCTTACCCTTTGACCCAGTAATTTTAAGTTGATCCTAAATAAATAAATAGAAATATGCATAGATTTATGATCAAGGATGGCAATAATCACAGTATCAATGAACTTAAGTGGTTAGCAATAATGAATAAATGAAGCTGCCACATACAAAGTGGCTGAAATCTGTAATCCCAGCACTTTGTAAGGTTTAGGGAGGAGGATCGGTTGAGGCCAGGGCTTTGAGATCATCAGCCTAGGCAACTTAGTAAGATCCCTGTCTCTAGAAAAAAGTAAAAAATTAGCTGGACAGGTGGTGCACACCTGTAGTCTCAGCTAATCTGGAGGCTGAGGCAGGAGGATCGCTTGAACCTAGGAGTTTGAGGTGACAGTGAGCTATGATTGCACCACTACACTATAGCATGAGTGTTAGAGTGAGACCCAGTCTCTAAAAACGGAATAAAGGATGGTACATTCGCATAAAGGAAAATAATGCATCATTAAAAATGATCCATGATTTCAGGATAATATGAGAAAATACCGATGAAACTGTTCATACACCACTTAAAAATAATCATTTATGACTGTCTGTCTCCCCACTTTGGAGCGTAAGCTCCTAGGGAAGTGAGACGACAGGCAGCATGAGACTCTGGAGTTAGAACAGGCTCAAATCCCGGCTTCGTTAGATGCGTGATCCTGAGTAAGTTCTTTATCTCAGTAAACTGTAAAATTGTTGAAACTAGAATACTGTACCTACATCATGGGGTGAATGTGTGAAGGTTAAATGAAAATGCTTAGCGCGCCGCCTACAATTTTAGCTATTATAATGTCTTCCTGCATCTCTCAGAGTGGCAAAGAATACAGAAATTAAAATTCAGAAATGTGATGAGTTAGTAAAGGGGAAGCCCCAGGAGATTTTTGTAAGAGGGACTAAACCTAACCTGACAACCTGTGTTGTCCAAACACCTGCATTTTGGTTAGGGCGGCGTGAAGTGAGCTCTGTCTTGCCTGTGAAGGCGCAAAAGGTTATTTTCTTGCAGGAGTGGCGACCTGGTGGATTGGACTCTATATGATAAGATTATTCCAGGGCTGTTTTACTCGCCACCTCTGCAGCCCCCAACTTGCCCCTTTTAAAATGAAGACTTCAAGGCGTGCCACCCTCCTCTCCCTTAGACGTCACGCAGAGGTCATACCTGACTCCCCACCCCACCCCACCGGGGAGCAGAAAGTAGCAGAGGAGGCGCGAAGGGTGGCGAGGGGCGCGTCCACCCGCTCCATCCCTCCGCGGGCTCGCACCAAGAGGACTCCAATTCCCGGCAGGCTCCGCGAACTCCGGTGCCCCTCAGGCAGCGCCCGACAGCTGTAGTTTCCGTAGTGTTCAGGCACCACCTTCTCCCTCTCCTCTGCAATACAGGCGGTTACCGGGTGCGGAGGCTTTCTCTCGGTTTCCGGAAAAGCCTGGTCGCCCATGGAGTCAGAACATCCACGGAATACTCCGTGCTGCTCTTGCCACAGGGCGGAGCGCCGGGACGCTGGGGGCCCTAGCGCAGAGGGACGACCTCGGGCACGTCCTGCGGCCTTTCTTCTGGCCGGCGGGGGCGGGGGCTGCGCACGCGCGGCGACGGCCGCAAGGCGGGGCCCGCGGCGACCGTCCGCCGGTGGACGGCTGTGTCTGTCAGCTGGTGGGCCCGCGGGGCGAGGACCCGGGAGGTTGATGGGGGTCGCCTAGACGTCGGCCTCAGCCGGCAGCACACCCTCAGCCGCGCAGACGGAGATGGTGTCCTGGGTGCGGACGATGGGGGAGAAGCTGAAGCAGCGGCTGCGGCTGGACGTAGGACGCGAGATCTGCCGCCAGTATCCGCTGTTCTGCTTCCTGCTTCTCTGCCTCAGCGCCGCCTCTCTGCTTCTCAACAGGTAACACCGCAAGGGGCAGCGCGGCGGGCGGTGGCTGCGGCGGCGGCAGCTTCTCTGCGAAGCTGCGGACCATATCCATGCTGCTTCACTGTGTGGGGCCTCCTGGACTGCGCAGCTGCGGGCTTGGGGTCGGCTGTGAGGCCGCTGGCGAGGGCGAGCTCCGGGGAGAGAGGCCTCGGGGAGCCCGGCCGAATGTCGGGGCCCGGAAGTGCGGGCGGTGGGGTAGGTTTAAGTGCCCCCTTTCCCGAGGCTTAGTCTCGTAAGCTACCCATCCCGATTCTTACCTTCTTTGCACTCGTTTCTCAAAACGGATTCATCATCGATATTTTTCAAAACAGTGAAATCTGTGTGTCTGGCTCGATTTGAGACCGTACAGGGGCGTTCCAGTCAGGTGACGGGGAGGGTTGGTTCAAGGTCTGGTCGCGACCGCAATTTTATGCAAATTGTCCGCGCTCCCAGCTTATGCGCGTGTTCTCTTTCTTTCTCTTTCCTACTCTTGCCCCCTTCCCTCCTCCCTCTGTCTCCCTCCTTTTCTGTCTCTCTCATTCAAAAATAAATAAATAAATAAATAAATAAAATAAAAGCTGGAATATTCTGAAAGGTTGAAATTGGTAAATTCAGTTGGCATTTTGAAGCGGAAGTTTCTGCCCCTGAAAGAAACTCGTAGATTTCCTTCATTTTGCTACTTCAACAAATGGTAGAGATGTAGTAGGTAGTAGAGGGGAACTTTAAAATTATTTCCAGGTTTCTTTTGGTGGAAAGAAGTCTAAGACCCTTGTCAACAACAGCATCTGCAAGCTGTTTTCTCTGTTGTTTTGAACAGGCAACCATTCTTACTCTTTATCTTAAGGTAGTTGATAGCTCCAAGGATAGCAGCAGGGAAGAATAAACAAGGAATTTGGTAACTGAATTTTGCTCTAGGGTAAGCATTTATTATTTCCTGTGTTGCAGTTGGGATTTTTTCCCTAGTGGCTTTGCTTTTCTGTTGATTCTGGGTTTAAACGGTATTGGGCACTTAGTGCCAACAATTGTGCTTTGATTGTGATGGTGACGTGTTTGGATTGTAGGCATGTCGGAGAAGTGGAATCCTTAACAGAGTGGAAGCTAATAGATACTTGCTTTCTGTCATCTGGAAGGTATTCCAAGCTAGACTTGCAGGTTCAGTATGAAAGAAATGTAGACTTTGGATGATTGTTAAGTTTTGTCCAGGGATTCTTATCTGTCTGCTTTGGGAACTGGACCAGTTTAAGTTTACAGGGTGTTACAGCCTTAGGAGCAGGTTAAACTAGATTTCTGAAGTCACCTATTTATGAAATCATGGCATTTAGTGTTCTGTGTTGTTAAGAAGTCATGGGATACTATCTGATCTGCATACCATCTAATCTGTACCATGTATTTGTATTATGCAAAGAAGGAGGGAAATAACACGTACATGTTATCTGAGTGGTTGGGTTTGTGAGTGAAGCTGTTTTCACACATTTTTTGGTATTTCCCATTTATTACCGCTGTGATCAAGAAAAGTGATTTTAAACATCATAGAACTGTCTTGAATAAAAGAATAATTAGGTACCTCTTTTCTATGAAAAATCTTTTGGAAGGTATAGAACAGTGTGCTATGGCACACTATAAATAGTGTGCTTTTTAGTGTATATGTCTGATTTTTTTTGTTAAAAAGCATGTATTCACATAAATATATACACAAAGATATATGCTTGTGTATGCTTAAGAGTATCCCTGGTTGTTATACAAGATAATGCGGTCCCTTCTGGGAGTGGGGGTTACTAGATATGTCTATTCTGAAATTTTAAAAAATTTATATATAAAGTTGACCCTTGAACAACGCAGGGTTTGGAGGTGCCACCCCCCCCCATACAAACTCTGAGTATAACACCATGGGACCCATATGAAGTGCCTCTAGTGATGCTAGAAGTGCTCCCCAGAAGCATAAAGTCACGACATAACAAGAAAACGTTAAATTGCTTGATATGTACTGTAGGTTGAGGTCTGCAGCTATGGTTGCCTGCCATTTCAAGATAAATGAATCTAACGTAAGAAAGGACCACTGTAATAAAAGAAAAGGAAATTTGTGAAGCCATCCTGCAGGTGTGAAAACCTTGCACTTTTGCAAAATACCTTTTTTTTTTTTTTTGAGACAGAGTCTCCCTCTGTCACCTGGGCTAGAATACAGTGGCATCATCATAGCTCATTGTAACTCCAGCTCCTGGGCTAAAGCAATCCTCCTGCCTCAGCTTCCAGAGTAGCTGGGGCTACAGGTGTGCCCACCACACCCAGCTAATTTTTTCTGTTTTTAGTAGAGACAGGGTCTTGCTCTAGCTCAGGCTGGTCCCAAACTTCTGACATCAAGTTATCTTCCCACATTGGCCTCCCAGAGTGTCAGGATTACAGATATGAGCCATCGCGCCTGGCCGATGTATTTTTATTTTATCATATACTGGAGGTTTTATAACTAAAGCTATATGTAGTACTTCATAACCATATTCTTAAGTTCAATCTAATGATTTTATTATATTGTCTCTATCTGATGTAGGAATTGAAATTATATTAGTCCTTTTACATTATCAGCTTTTTTTCATTTTTTCTTTCCTAAAAGAGTCTATATAATAAGATAGGCATTATCTGTTTCATGAAAGTTTGGTGAAACCATTTGGGCCAAGGGCCTTTTTATTGGCAGCCAGGACTCTGATTACTGTTTTAATTCCTTTAATGATCATTGGTCTATTCACATTCTCTAGTTCTTCACTCAGTAATTTCTAGCATTTTTGCCTTTTTAAAAAAATTTGTATAGGTTTCCCAATTTATTAATATATAGTTGTTCATAGTCTTATTCTTCATTTCAGTTATAGCTATGGTTAGTTCTTTTTCATTTTGTATTTTGTATAAGATTTCTATCCTTAATCTGTCTTGCTAGAATTTATCTTTTTTATTAATTTTTGATTTTGAAAATTTCCAAGAATATGTAAGAGAGTGCAAAGAACTTCTAAGCACCCATCACTCAATTTCAACAATCATTGATATTTTGCCATATTTTTTGGTCTAACCTTCTTCCTTTTTTAAAAAATCACTTCTATACAAAACTATAATCTTATGAAATTAACAATTATAAGTTAATGTCATCTAATAACAGTTCATAATCAAATTTTCCTAATTGTATAAAAATTTATGGTACATTGTTCTAATCATGATCTAAACAAGTTTTACTGTGTTTGGTTGCTACATCTTTTAAGCTTTTGTAAATTTCTTGTAATTTAGAACAAGTGTTGACAGATTTTTTTTTTTTGAAAATGTATTAGGTCATTAAATATGAAATGTCCGATTTTGAATCAAAAGTGTAGTTTATTATATCTCTAACAAGAAGCAGTACACTTAATCAAAGTATGTGCCTAAACTAATGACAGACTTTTGCCATCTTAACAGTAGCTTGTTTATGCCAGCAGTGAAGAAGCCTGGAGAGCAAGTGGCGATGAAATCGTGAAAGGCGTTTTCCGCAGCTTGTTGAGAATTGAATATTTTCCCTTGCAAGAAGTGGCCCAAAACCTGGAAGAAGTGGCAGTCAGCTGGCGCAAGGTCTGGTGAATACTGTGAATGACAGAGAGTTTCCAAGTCCAGCTGCTGTAGTTTGAGCAGCATTGTTTGTGCTACATGTGGTCGAGTATTGTCTTGCAAGAGGATTGGCCAGTCTCTATTGACCAATCTCGGCTGCTTAATTGCAAGTATCCTCATCATTTCGCCCAATTGGTTGCAGTAGACATCTTCTGTAATCTACTGACCAGGTTTCATGAAGCTGTAGTGGATAATACCAACACTAGACCACCAAACAGACACTATTGGCTTTTTTTGATGAATATTCACTTTTGGACTATGTTTCGTTGCTTCATCTTTATCCAGCCATTGTGCCGAATGCTTGTGATTGCCAAAAAGAATTTATTTTTCATTACATGTAGCAATAGAGTGTAGAAATGGTTCACGTTTATGTCATGACAGCAAAGAAAGTCAAGCTTCAAGATGATTTCTCTGCTGACGCTCTTTTCTTTTTTTTTGAGACAGAGTCTCACTTTGTTGCCCGGGCTAGAGTGAGTGC
>NW_012136858.1:3124071-3128530 GCF_000956105.1 Propithecus coquereli | reverse complement strand
AAATATATATATTTTTTAAGACTTTGTGGACTGTGTTAGGTCTCTGTCACATGTTCTTTTCAAAGAACGCTTTAAAAATGTAAAACCTTTTTTGATACGAGGGCCCTACGAAACCAGGTCACATATGGCTCCACAGGCCATAATTTGTCAACCCTGATCTAGAAGATTCTTCACCTGTTTTTTTTTTTTTTTCCCTTTGCCACTGACTTTTTGAGGAAACTGGATCATTTGTTCACATTCTGGATTTTGCTGATGGTTTCCTTGTGGTGTCATGTTTTTTTATCCTCATATCCGTATTTTTATTATAGTAGTCCAAGAGTTACATCTATTTGTAGGCTCAGTTAGATTTAGTTTCAGTTTTTTTGCAGGGATAGGTGCATTCTATTGCATCACATCAGGGCAAGTAAGATGAAGTTACTGCTCTCTTTGTGAATTCAGGTAATGACAGTTAATACCTTTTCCAACAAACATTCTCTTTAATTTTACCATTTATTTATTCTTTGACTCAGTTACTTGATTATAGGTTGTAACATGGTGATTCTCTAATTTGTTCATTCCTTCTTTATTTTTTCTTTCTTTTCTTTTTTGAGACAAGATCTTGCTGCGTTGCGCAGGCTAGGGTGCAGTGGTGTGATCATAGTTCACCACAGCCTTGAACTCCTGGGCTCATGTGATCCTCCTGCCTCACCCTCCTGAATAGCTAGGACTACAGGTGTGTGTGCCACCAGGCCTGGCTAATTTTTAAAAGAAATTTTTTGTAGAAACAGGGCCTCCTTCTTGCTCAGGCTGGTCTCAAATTCCTGACCTCAAGCAGTCCTCCCACCTTGGCCTCCCAGAGTGCTAGGATTATAGGTGTGAACCCCGGGCTTGGCGCTTTCCTTCTTAAGACTCCTAAAAATTCTTAAAATAATCTTAAAACTATTCATCGTCTTCTGAGTATTACTCTGGACTCTTGATGGTAGATGACAGAAACTCAACTCATGCTAGGTTTAGCAAAGAGTGGGAACATTGGAAAGGTTTTGTGAGTGCAGAAATATTAATAACTGAAGTTTAGCTGGGCCCCAGAGACACATGAAACTAGTATTTGAAATACCTCATTACTTTCTTCCCTCCCCCTTTTCTCTTCCTCTCTGAAGTCTGGCTTCATTCTCTTCTCACTACCATTTCTTTCAAGTGGCAGAGCACATGGCTGTCAGTATTATTAGAGCTTCACATTTCTACTATCATGAAGGGGACTGAGACTCTGGTTGGACTCCAGTTCATGCAGTTTACTGTGTTTAGAATGCCTGTTACCTCCTAGATTGGTTCAGATGGTGCCCATCCCTGAACCAGTCAACTGTATGCAGGGGAAGAGGATGCTATGATTGGCCCACTTTGGGTTTTGTGTCCACCCTTAGTCCAGTCTTGAGTGAGGGAGATAGAATCTGTAAGGAGGTGAAACCTCCTGTTCCATTTGAACTTCATGGTGAGTAGGAAGCACACTTTGCAGAAGTAGTAGTCTTCACTGAGTCTACACATTATTAGATCTTTACAGTGCATTTTCTTATAAGATAATACAGGCAGTCCCCACTTTGTTTAGTTGTGTGGGGCTGTAATAATGATAATGCAAGCAGAAACTGCAAAGTGATCTTAATCTTCTCATTGTACAACATAGGATATGGAGTATATTTTCTATGCCTAGGTAAATTGCCATCTCCTAAGTTTGGATCAGCTTTTAGTGTTTAATGTCATGAAATCTCTGAGAGTTCCTTTAATGTGGACATTTTTGCTGGTGTCACTTACTCTGGGACATTTTTATCCTTCTGTCACAACTACTTTCCTCATTGATGTTAATAAGTTCCCTTCACTAAGTTCCTCGGGGTGCATATCTAGAGTCTCTCAAACAGCAGCATTGTCATTCCCACAGTTAGCTATTTCCTCTGTAACTTCATTTACATTTGATTTGAATTTCACTCCTAGCATTGTCACTGTTCATTTCTTTGTTGTACTTTCGTGTTTGGGGGCCAATTTCTTCTTTAAATTATCTACTTTTGTAAAGTGTAATGTGGATTTATTACTGGTAGACAAGGCAGTAATACAACTCCTAGCTTTGCTGTTGGTGCGTGAACTGAATGACAACTGGTGTGCAGTGAGTGACCAATCACTGACAGAGTGATGGATTGGTCACTGACCAGGATACATATCTGTTACTTACATAGTGATTTGTGGACTGAAGAGTTAGCAGCAAAAGTTTGTACTTTATCCAGTGACTCATAGTTAATAAATATACTGTGAAATACACATTGGAATTTGAACTGTGTTATGGGAGACTAGTGTTATTTAACAAAGTCATGGTGACTGAAATTGGTGCATATCAGAATTGTGCAATGTGAGGACTGCCTATGTTAAGACACTTTAACATGACCTATTATGACACTATCATCTGGCTTCTGCTTGCTTTTTAAGATTCATCTCAAGGCCACTTCCTCCTTGGAACTATGCCTTGGCCCATGTGTTTTTCTCAAGTTTGAATTCCCCTGCCTCTTCCCCAGCCCCCCATTCCTCTACTTTACCCTCTTCTGTTTATTTACCCCTACTTACCCTTTAAGTTTCTCTGTAGACATCACTTTTTCTGAAAAATCCTTTTCTGTCCTTTCAAATGTAGGTTCAGTAATTGGCCTGTCATGTTCCCATGTCATGCATATGCATACTTTCTGTCATAATATCAAATAGGTGATCCCATTGTATTGTGCTCATTTACTTACCTGTTATCATTACTAGACAGTGTTTTCCATGCAAGTAGAGACCATGACAGTGCTCGTCCCTACTGTACTCCTAGAGCCTAGCACTGTCTAGCACAAAAATAAACACTTAGTAAAATTGTTTTGATTTAATGAAAAATAATCACAATTATGGCAATTATGGTAGGGTGTAAATACTACAATATACTTAGAAGGTATTCTGGAAGAATATGGTACAGGCTAGTTAAAAATGACCACATAGGTATCAATTATGAAATACTGAGAATTTATACTTTCTTATACTTTCAATGAATTATACATTTGATAACATACATTTTATGATTCTTATATTTAATAAATACATTACAGAAAATTAGTCATGATTGGAAGAATTGCTTCAATCTGATATGGTAGGTGCTTAATAAATACTTGCTAAATTAATGAAAAGATGACATATATTTTCTTTGGTTCTAATAATTATTTTAATTTATTTCTAAGGTATCTTCATGTTTTAATGATCTTCTGGTCATTTGTTGCTGGAGTTGTCACATTCTACTGCTCTTTTGGACCTGACTCTCTCTTACCAAATATATTCTTCACAATAAAATACAAACCCAAGGTAAAATTATGTGCTCTAATTTTTAAGAGTCAATATATGTGACCCTATGCTATTTAATATTTATTATTGAAAGCGTGTTAAAGCAGTGACTGGTAGTGGGTTATCAGAATGTATTAACATTAGTGTCATTAAAGTTGGTATACAACCTCCCCACTGCTGAATTGACTGGCTAAAAAAAAAAGAGAGAGAGAGAGAAATAATCAGTTTGCATAACCAAATAATTTGTATTTCTGAAATTTAATGAAGGGAATAGTGTATTGAATCTATCTCTATAAGGCAAGGTTCTGGTCTGTAGATCAGGGTTTAATGCGATATCTCGAAGTCTTACTGGATCATTCTTTAAGTTGATGCAGTCCCCTGTCTCAGGTTTGTTGGTATTTCTACTCAGAGGAAATACAAATGAAAGTGGTGTCCCATATTTGGTCAGGAACCTTACCAGTTACCACATATCTTCTTCCTCATTGAATTCAAGGTTTTGGAGAAATAGAAAATAATTTTTCCTTATACCTTTCCAGTAGGGTATCACTTTCAAATACAGATTTTTTTTTTTATAAGTGATCATAACAATTGATTTTAACTTTAAGCTTGGAAATTTGGCTTAGGTATTACAAAGCATTTCATCAGGTATTTTTTTCTCTGTTAATTGGAACGTTAACAACTATTATTTATTACCAAGAATGGTTTCACTGTTAAAGCAGGCCAAAAAATGTCTTCTGAATTCATACATTGATTAAAAAAACTTTTGAAAAGTTGATTCTCTTTAGTAAAGATGTAAAGTAAGAACAATCTCCCTCAACCCCAATTTCCTTTTTTAGCAATTAGGACTTCAAGAATTATTTCCTCAAGGTCATAGCTGTGCTGTTTGTGGTAAAGTGAAATGTAAACGACATAGGTAAGTTAAATAATTTTTATTTGTTGATCCTTCTAATTACATTTTAGATTCAAGTGATTTAATTGTATGATCTTTTTCTTTAGGCCTTCCTTGCTACTTGAAAACTACCAGCCATGGCTAGACCTGAAAATTCCTTCCAAGGTTGATGCATCTCTCTCAGAGGTAACTGATTTAATATTATTAACAGAAGATGTTCAATACCATTTTTCCAGATTTTTTTTTTTTTTT
>NW_012136858.1:3123463-3124021 GCF_000956105.1 Propithecus coquereli | reverse complement strand
GTCCGCCTGCCTCGGCCTTCCAGAGTGCTAGGATTACAGGCGAGAGCCACCACGCCCGGCCTGCTGACGCTCTTTTAATTCATGAGGAACCCATCTATCCCGCTTCTTTACTGTGCTGATTTGTTTCAAATGGTCCAATATTGTTGAAATAGTAATGTCAAACCTTGCTGCTAATTCACGCATAGGTTGAGGTGGATTCGCTTCTACTACAGCTTTCATCTCATCATTATCCACCTTGGTCTCATGTTGCCCAGGTGGATCATTTTCAAGATTAAAATCACCAGAATGGGTGACGAGTTGTGTGTTTATTAGCCATATCCTTTCCAAACACTTAGTTGACACTTTGAGTTAGTTGTCTGTGCTGCATTAATTCCATGATGGAACTCATATTCGAAAATAACACAAATTTTTGACTTATACAAGCTTTAACAAAAATTACTCTAAACAAAAATTTGAAAGATAACCACAAGCCAAAACGTGCGTTTGAAAGACTGAAGATGTACCTTCACAATAAAATAAAACAAGAAGTGTCAAAGAGAAATGTCAGAGATATCAACT
>NW_012136858.1:3091866-3105901 GCF_000956105.1 Propithecus coquereli | reverse complement strand
CTATATATTTTAGTTGTCCAGCTAATTTCTTTCTATTTTTAGTAGAGACGGGGTCTCGCTCTTTCTCAGGCTGGTCTCGAACTCCTGAGCTCAAACGATCCTGCTGCTTCGGCCTCCCAGAGTACTAGGATTACAGGCATGAGCCACCGTGCCTGGCCTGGACCATACATTTTAGATATTCGTTTTAGAGACTTGTCTTCTCCATGGATCTGAGAAAACAGTGAAGTCTTTGAAGGCAGGATATTGGGTCTTATTTGTTCTCAATACCAAGTTTGGGATCATGTATATTGTTGGTAGCTGATAGAAATGTGTTGAATTAAATTGGATGCTAATTAATTGAAGAATAGCATTAGGTATCTGAATCTTGCCTAAGTGTCCTTTATCCTAGTTTGTATCCTCCTTTGACTAAAGGTGATCTGTATAAAATTCCATTCAGACTCTTGGCATTTTTCTTTTTCATTGCATGTCTAAGGCCTTTTTCATCTCCAGGATTCCCTGATTTAAGACTGCTGTCTAGTATTGTAGCCACCAGCCCCATGCGGCTATTACTAAAAACTTGAAGTGTGCTAGTCCAGATTGAGATGTGCTGTATATAAAATATAAACTGTATTTTGAAAACTGAGAAAAAAGAATATAAAATATATTATATTTTTTATATTGATTATATGTTGAAATGATAATATTTTGGATATATTGGGTTAAAATTAATTTCACCTGTGGTTTTTTTTTTATTTTACTTTTTAAGAAATGTAGCTACTAGAAAATTTAAAATTAATGTGTGACTTACATTGTATTTCTATTGGAGAGTGCTGAGTTGAGGTCTGTTGAAGAAAACCTCTAACAAGAGTATTATTTGTGTTTTTGACACTTCATTCTTTCCTTCAAATAAGTGAAAGAAATTTGTAAAGTTCTTGGCCCAGGTCCTGGCACATATTCATACTCAATAAATATTAGCTCCCACAATTAAAGTTTTTGAGATCTTGCTCTAGGTAGGAAATGGGTTAGGCCTTAGGGATTAAGATAGAAATAAAATATGGTCCTTCTCTACTAGAAACTTCAGCCTAGTAGGAGAGGTGGACGTATAAACAAGTAATTACAATATAATTTAATACAGGCAATAATGGAAAAAATGTGCTAGGTATAGAGAATTAGTGTAGAGGAGGAAGTGCATAACTGCTGGGAGGGGAAGTCAGATTGGATGACTAGAAATTTGCCAGACTGATAGTGTGGGAAAGGGTATTTCAGCATTTGTGTAGAGCTTTCTAAAGGAAAAAGAGGCTTGAAACAGGTGTGATGTTCAGTAAACTGGAGGGTAAAATGTGAGGGAGGATGTGGGCAATTAAGAAATAACATTCTAGTGGTTAATATTTAATGATATACTTTCTATATATTAGGCACTGTGCTAAGTATATATGTTATTTCATGTAATCTATACATAACCTACAAAGTGGGTGCTATTATTGATAATTTATCAAAGGTAAACTGGAGTTTAGAGAGTTTTAATAATTTTCTCAAGTTTCATATCCAGTTGGTTGTAGAACTCAGTCAAAAACTTGGGTCTGGCTTAGATCTTAACCAGTATTTTATAGGGCTTTTTGGAAATCAGATCATCAAATGACTTCAAGGGCTATGCTAATGGAGTTTAGATTAATTGCTCCTGAAAGCCAGTGGTTTTCAACTGTGTAACTTGAGTTTTCAGATGTGCATCATAGGATGCAGTGGGAGGTGAAAAGGAAGTTAGTGGTCACAGCTGCTGCATGCCAGCAGCTCCCCTTCAAAATCAATGCAGCTTCACCTTTCTTCATGTTTTGTGGTTTGATATTATTGAGGATTACATGCAAGGGAGTGATGTGGTCAAATATGTTTTAGATCACTTTGGCAGCTCTACGGAGGCTGGAGGGAAGTGAGCTTGGAGGCAGAGAGACTAGTTTAGAGAGTATTGCTGCAATGTAAGGGGTGAGAAGATGAGGACCCAAACAGTTGTGCTGTAGGGGAGAGAACTACTTAGGATGTAAAATCAGTAGGATTTGGTGACTGGTTAGATGTGTGGAGTAAAAGGAGAGCAAACGTTTAGCAATAACCTTTTCTAGTCTCCTGTCTATCCTGTTCATTGATATGGCTGTTTTATATGTATCTTTATTTCCCAGCTAATGCTTAGTTTTTGTCATAAAACATCTAAATTATTGTTGCTTTAATATTTAAACTAGAGACTCCACAAACTTTGTTACTGCTGCCAGAGAAGGTTTATGGTTTGATTTGGAAAGCATATAGATTAGATACATTGCTCCATTCCCTCCCTGCTGCTTTTTAAATTTACTGTCCCTGACAGTAACTTTAAAGGAGCGCTACAACTCCTTTAAAAATTATAACATACTGCTACACCCAGACCCAAGAAATGGAAAGTTTAACACCCACGGTCTATGTAGTTTGTTACTTTTTCACATATAACTTATATATACTGATTTTAAGTATACAGCTAAAATTTTTACAAAGTGAACATATCCATATAACCAGTGTCCCTTTAAAAAAATACCAGCATCCCAAAACTCCCCTTCATGTTCCCTTCTAAATCACTATCCTTCCTTCAAAGGCGATCACTAACACCTAATTTTTACCCCTTATGTAAGTCTTAGCTACTTGTTTCTTTATTTTATTTTGGGAATACTGAGAGAATTAGGAATGCAAAAGACCAACTTAATATTTTCCCCCTTTCCATAGAACTTTTTTGGTTCAGTGAAACTTCAGAGTCAGGAATAGTTTATTTAAGTTTTTTGTTGGATTATGGGAATATTTAGAAATATGTATCATTTTAATAATAAGTTTTCCTTTTTGTGAAATTTTATGATTTTCCAACTGTTTTCTCATATGTTCTCTTTGATCCTCACAATTTTGTAAGGTTAAAATATGGTGTCATGCGAAAGTATATTACTGTTATTATTTGTGATATATAAAACCAATTTTATATATTGGTTTACAATATAAAATATTATATATCACCAAGTAGTACAGTTTATTTCCCCAGAATTAATTAATTTTATTTTTCTTTAAAAATAATTTTTATGCAGGTTCTTGAATTAGTGTTGGAAAACTTTGTTTATCCATGGTACAGGTATGTTCTTTCTGTAAGATCTTTTTTGTTTAATATAGTGAATACCATTAAGCTAAGCATGCTAATGATGTGTTTTCAGTGTAGGCCAGGATTTCTCAACTTTGTTACTACTGACATTTTAGGCCAAATAATTCTTTGTTGTGGAGTCCTGTACTTTCATTATAGGATATTTAATAGCACCCCTGGCTTCTTCTCATGCTAGGAGCATGGGGCAACCCCTACCCCCCGCAAGTTTTAACCACTAAAAATGTCTTCAGAGCTTGCCAAATGATATCTGGAAGGTGTAATTGGCCCCAGTTAAGAACCATTGATGTAGGCAATCTATTAATAATTTAGTGGTAGTAAAGAGGAAGAAAACCTAGGTTGCTTTTTGAAAGAAAAGTAACTTATAGAATTTATCACTCTTAAATGTAGTGATTTAATAATTTTGTACACAGTTTTCACATTTGAAATAATTATACCTTTGGGAGAAAAATCTATATTCAGATGTTTCATTAAATTAAAAGATAACTTCACTAGTTTTCCTGAAAAATTAATTTTTTTTCCAAAATAACTTTGTTTTTGGTGTATGCTGTGTATGTACAAGGGCCCTGTGCCTTGTAAGATATAGAAAATACTCTAGATCTAAGAAAACATCTAGTTTGAGAATCAAAGAGAGATCCAACTTATTTAATAAATACATATTTCCTTAAATAAACATCATTTGTTTAATATATATTTGAACACTTACAGCTATATGACTTATAAATGTAAAGTTTGGTGATACCACCCTAATTTTATATTCATTCAGTATAGTTTGAATTTTCTAATTAAAAAAATGCTAGAAGTTGTGTTCATCCTGAATGTGTTAAAACAAATTTTATATCCAGTTTATATACCATATTTTCCTGAAAAGCTGTGTAAATTAAATTTTGATATTGAGTTCTATCTTAAATATCAGACATTTGCCATTTTTATTTTAAGTTTTTTTCTTTTTTTTTTTTTTTTGAGACAGGGTCTTGGTCTGTTACCCTGGCTAGAGTGCAGTGGTGTCATCATAGCTCACTGCAATCTCAAACTCCTGGGCTCAAGTGATCCTCTTGCCTCAGCCTCCCTTGTAGCTGGGACTACAGGTGCATGCCACCATGCCTGGCTCATTTTTGTAAGTTTTGTAGCGAGAGGGTCTCGCTGTGTTGCCCAGGCTGGTTTTGAATTCCTGGGCTAAAGTAACCCTCACACCTTGGCCTCCCAAAGTCCTAGGATTACAGGCATGGGCCACCAGGACCAGCCACATTTGCCATTTAAGTAAAGCTGATGGTGAGGTCATTTGTAAAATGAATTCCTTTGTAAAGACTCCTTTACCTTCCCCCACTTCTACATTATGACTCTTCAGACATAAAATCTTACATTTCTAAGTATTAAAATATGTCTTTTCTCCTTAGTCTAGCTATTGATGCTGTAATATCCCCTTCTCTGGCATTAATGGTGGGAAGTATGGTTGATAAAATTATCTTCTTATTCTGCCAAAGGACTTAACTATTAGCATCATCTTCAAGTTCAGGATATTACCATTATACATACCTTTCTTTCTTGCCTTTGATTAGGGAAGTATCCTAATTCTAGGGACCTCAAAACAACAGGAAAATGAAAAGTAGCTCCTTAGATGAAGGTTGTCAAAATTTATGTTAAAGAATGTTTGAGTTTCAGTTCATTTTCTTTTTCAAATAGAGCACACTATTTAACTTTTAGAATTAGTTTATATAAATTATTTTGTGAATATTTTAAACTAATTTAAAATTTGTATTCTGTTGCTTCTCCAAAATTATTCGTTCTTTTTTCCTTTGAAATTTCTTTGATGATACTTAGAAAATGATCTTAATATTGTACAAATAAGACTATGTACATGTGTATGTCTACAAAGAAATATATAGTACAGTTTAGTTAATAGTGATTATGTCTTAGTACTAGAATTATGGGAGATGTTTGTTTTTTATATATTTTATTCTGCAATAAAATGCATTATTTATAAATAAAAGAAAAATAGCTTAAGTAAATGGGGAGAAAAAGGAAGTTTTTTCCTTGGTTTCTAGAAGGTGAAAACTATTTCTTTGAACTTCTTAATGTTTGCTTTTCTCCTCAATTGAAGGGATGTGACAGATGATGAGTCCTTTGTTGACGAACTGAGAATAACGTTACGGTTTTTTGCATCTGTCTTAATACGAAGGATTCACAAGGTATATATTTATAATGAGAAATTAGGGAATTTGGAGCTTTCTCTTTATGAAAGAGACTATTTTAAATCTTATTTTTACTTTCTCCTTTATCATGTGTATATGTTTTTTCTTCATTTTTCATTAGGTTAAAAATTATTGAATCACTCATTGATCAGTTTTGCTTTCTTTAATTTTAATGCTTTGTTATCTTGGTTTGTGAAAACTAGAAATGAAAAGGCAACTATACAAAAAAAGTCATGTTCCAGTTAGATGAATTTATTGAGTAAATGGCAATGATTGTGATCTACTTTAAAAAAAATATTTTTGAGCCATATTTTTTATGTTTGGGTCTTTGCCTATATATATTTGTAGTACATTAGCTGTAGACATACACACTTGTCTATTGCTTTGTCAATTCAATAGGATTGAACATATTGACAATGAATTAGTAGGAATCTTCGCCATTAGTAGTAAAATAAAGATTAATTTTGTTAAATGTTTCCATACTTATTTGAGAAATGAACAATACAGTCAACCACTGTTGAAAAGGCATATAAAAAATATGAATGAGCAGTTCACAAAAGAACAATATAAAATGGCCAGTGAACACTTGAAAATATGTTATCTCATATCAAATAAATAAAAAATTTTAGTGAGATAATTTTTTTTATCAGATTGGGAAAGGTAAAAAAAGAATGTTACTATCTAGTAATGGTGTTTGTGTGGAAACAGGCAAAGCAAGTGCAAATCCAAATTGGTATAACTATTAGATGTGAGGGGAGTTTAATAATCTTTATTAAGACTTAAAAATGTCTATACTCCAAATTTAATTCCATTTTTTGGTAATAAATGTTAAGGATATGATCAAAGATGTATTTAAAAATGTACAAAGATTTACTGCACTATAATTTATAATAAGGAAAACTAAAAAGAAAAACTGTTATTTAGTGGTGGGATTGTGTGTTGAGTACATACAATACATCTTAACTATAGAATTCTACATAGCCATGAAAAATCACTTTGGAGAATAGTACTTATTTTCACGTGAAAATATTTATCTTAAATAGTCAAGTGGAAGAGGCTAGAAAATATATGTTGTATTTTTCCATTTTAAAACAAAACATATAATAAAGCTTGTTAATATATATGTTAAGGACATATACATCCTTATCACTGTTAACCCTTATTTTGGTGTTAGGCTGATGCTGAATTTGGTTCTTTCCATTTACTTCTTTATATTTGTCTTTTTTTTTTTTGCATTGAGCATTTATTATTTTTGAAAAAAGTTGATAAACATGATATTGTTTAAAAAGAGATTCTGGGGCAATTGTCTCAATAGACTAATTGGAATGAAAGATTTAGGAAGAAATACAAATTTTTTGATGATAAACCATTTTAAATTATAACTTGGAGTAAGTCAAAATTAATTTTTCAAAATTAATTTTGGTTGCCTTAGTACAATGAATTAGTTAAAAGGCATTAGTTAATAGAAACCTTTCTGCTATGTTACCCTTTGAGATAGCTTACCGAATTCTGAAATAATAGCACCTCTTACTTGAAGCATGATATATATATATATATATATACATATCTTGATAACAGCTTTATTAAGATATAATCTACATACCACACAATTCACCCATTTAAAGTGCATAATTCAGTGGTTTTTAGCATATTCACAGAGTTGTATAGCCATCAATCACCACCATCAATTTTGGAACATTTTCATCACCCAGAAAAAAAACCTTGTACCCTTTCACCATGAATCCCAACCCTCCTATCCCCTCAGCCATATGCAAACACACATCTCCTTTCTGTCTCCATGAATTTCTTGTCTATTGTGAATATTGCACATAAATGGAATCATACAATATGTGGCCTTTTGTGACTGGCTTCTTTCACTTAGCATAACGTTCTCAAGGTTCATCCATGTTGTCATGCTGTAGCATTTAACAGTACGCCATTGTTTTTTATGGCTGAATAATACCACATTGTACGGATATACTACGATTTGTTTATCCATTCATCAGTTGATGGAAATTTGGACATTTGGCTTTTATGTGTATATGAACATTTGTGTACAAGTTTTTTTGTTGACTATATGTTTTTATTTATTTTGGGTATATACCTAGGCGTGTAATTGCTGTATCAAATGATAATTCTATGTTTAGCACTTTAAGGAGCTGCTAAACTGTTTTCCAAAGTGGCTGCATCATTTACATTCCCACCAGCAGTGTATGAGGATTCCAGTATCTCCACATCCTTGCTAGAACTAGTTATTATCTCACTTTTTTTTTTTGAACTTGCTCTGTTTCCCAGACTAGTGTGCAGTAGGGTCATCATAGCTCACTGCAACCTCAAACTGCTGGGCTCAAGGGATTCTCCTATCTCAGCCTCCTGAGGAGCTGGGACTACAGGTGCATGCTGTTACCCCCAGCTAATTTTTGTATTTTTTATAGGGACGGGGTGGTCTCACTGTGTTGCTCAGGCTGGTCTCGAACGACTGGGCTGAAGCGATCCTCCCACCTCGGCTTCACAAAGTGCTGGGATTACGGGCATGAGCCACTGCGCCTGACCTTTCTTCTCATTTTGTCTGCATCAGTGTCCTGGGAGATAAATCAGTCATTATATCCATTTTATAGAAAGTTAGGAACTTTGTCAAAGTGTCAGAGGTAGTTAATGGGCAGTGGATTAGGCCTGGGTCACCTTATTCCATCTACAATATTCTGTTCTTGATACCGTTGCTTGAATAATATAAATTGGAAGTTTGGGGATAGTGAAAATAGTCATTTAAGGTCCCCAGTTTTTTTTAACAATCAAAGTTTAGTGAAAAACCTATTATTTTACCATTTTAATTCTGACCCGAAGTCCAGAATGGAACTTACAAATGCAGTTCTTCGTGATTTCTTCTTTGTCAGAAGACAAGATTTTATAAAATGTTGAAAGACTAAAACATCTTGTTTATTTGATAAATATGAGAGTAATTTATAATCACTGAGTACTGTGTGGCTGAGGATAAATAAAGAGTAATGTTATTTTGCGATGAGGCATAGTGCTAGCAAGAATATTCCCTCTTATTGAACGTGTTTGATCTTTGCTCTGGATTTTATCAGCAAGTCACTAAAATATGGGGTTTATATAGTCCATCATTACTTGTTAGACTTTTTACCCTGGGTTTTTTTTCTCTTCTTTAATATGGAATTTAAAAAGAATTGGGAAGTTAACACTATTGTGATGGAATTTTCTCATGCCTTTGATAATAGGAAGTTATAAAGTGTTAGGTTTTATGGTGGAAGATGGGCCTGTTAAAGTCCAATAAACTTGCTTCTTGGTGATTTATTTTATTTGTGATTTATTTTTAGTTATTTTATGTTTTGCCTCTTTTCTGTGTGTGCATATAAGCCCTCAGCCCTCCATCACTAACCTACTATTATCAATATAGATTCTAGCCTTTAGGTTGAAAAATGTTGGTGGGAAATGATGAAACTTAATATTAGTCTAAAATAGGATGCTTCCATATATCTTAAAACCAGAATTCATCTTGTAAGCTGAATGAAAAAGTTAATTTTCCAGTAACATCTTACCAACAAAATTTATAGCATCAAGGAGATGATAAGTTACGAGTTTTCTTTGCATGCATTTAACACAAAGAACACATAAAGAAGCAAGCCAGGAATAAAAATATTATTTTGTGGGAAAAATCTAGTATTTAGAGCGTGCATATTAAGATAAATTTTTAGTACTTTGTTAAAAAAAAGATCTAATGTAGCAGTTGCACGATCTAAGAATATAAAGTATTTTAAGTTATATTTTTGAAAGATTCTGAATACTTCTAATTTTAAGATATGTTCCAATATCTTAATTATAGTGTTCTTACCATTGTAACTTAGTAATAATTACTTTAAAAATTTTATTTTTATGTTGAATTTTTCTAGGTGGATATTCCATCTATTATAACCAAGAAATTATTAAAGGCAGCAATGAAGCATATAGAAGTGATAGTTAAAGCCAGACAGAAAGGTAATACAGTTTTTTACTACAGTTTGAGTGATTTTGTTTTCATACATCAACTTTCACCTGAAATATCTGAGTACTGATACATTAACTGATATATTTACAAATGCTGTGAGAGTATGCTTTTAAACTGAAATCCCTTTCAATAGTTTGTTAATAATCATGTAAGTGTGAAAATGCAAAAATCTTTGAAAATTAAATATAATTAGTTAACTTTTAGATATATTATTGATGGCTCATCTTTTTTTGAATGATAACCTATTTCTCTGAGGTATCTTTCATGTCTCTTCCCACTTTCTCCTTATTGATTTCCAGTTTTGACCTATTTTAGCCCATCCTTTATATCACTACCTTGCTAATTTTACAATATGACAATTCTCATGTTATCTCTCTACTAAAAAAATCTTAGTGACTCTGCCATAGCATATAGACTGTATATATAAACCCTTTTCTATGTGGTCACATATTTTGATGTAGTGTTGTCTTTCATTATATGTTATGCCTTAGCCAGGATGACCTATTTGCTATGTCTTATGTGTGTCCTAGCCTTTTTACTGTCATGATTTACACATAGCATAGGTTTAGTAAATATTTTCTGATTGAATGTGAAATCTTCATTTGGGACTTTTCTTACTCTAGATCAAACTAAAATATTTCTTTTCAACAAGATAACTTCTATACTCCACACTTAATTCTGTGCAAAACTGAGATTTTCCTTGTGTTTGCATTTGGAATTCTTTTTGTCATTGCTTTCTGAAGTATGTTCTGCAGAACACTACACTACATAGATGACCATATGACCAGAAGAAATTTCATGGTCATATTTGTTGGTAATTACTATTGTATTCTCCTCCTGGAGATTCCCAGTAAGTACTAGCACACCGGAAGCTCTGAGTAGTCCTGCAGCAAAGAAATAGCTTTAACTTTAACCTAGGTGTCTCAAATTCATTTGACCATCGAACCATTTTTTTCTTCCCTCATAATATCAACTAATAATCGGAGCACATTTTGGGAAATTATGCTGTAGGTAGAGTTGAAGTTAAATTAAACGAAATTATTAGTTTGCCCTTTGATATGCATAATTCCTTAGATATGAAAAGCATTTCAGATTATATATTTAAAAGTTATTGTGTTCATCTTATAGCAAGTAAAAATAATTTTACCTTCAACATAGTTAAAAAAAGAGCTTGAGTATATTTAACTTGTTGAATAAAAAAATTAACTTTTAAAATTATTGTCCTATCACTGGCAAAAACACACTTGAAGTTAGTGTCTTTGTTGTAGTCACTTTGTAAAGGCTACTTTACTGTCAGAAGAAAATATAGGAAAAGTTTTGTCTTATTAGTAGATTTTAAATTTTAGAGCAATTTTAAGTTTACGGAAAAATTGAGCAGAAAGTACACAGAGTTCTCATATACTCTCCCCTTTTCCTAGTATTTGCATCTCGCATTATTTGGTACATTTGTTATAATTGATGTACCAATATTGATATGTTGTTATTAACTAAAGTCCATGGTTTACATTAGGTTTTACTCTTTGTGTTGTACATACATTCTATGAGTTTTGACAAATGTGTGATCATCTAGTCACCATTTCAGCAGCATCCTGAATAGTTTCACTTCCCTAAAAATCCCCTGTGCTTCACCTATTAGTCCTTCTGAGAACTCCTGGCAGTCACTGATCTTTTTACTATCTCTACAGTTTTGACTTTTCCAGAATGTTTTATAGTTGGGATCATACAGTATGTTTTAGTTTCTTTCACTTGGCAGTATGCATTTAAAGCTCCTGCACATCTTTTTGTGGCTTATTAACTCAATTTATTACTCAATTATATTCCATTGTATGGATGTACCACAATTTTTGTCCATTTACCTATTTAAGAGCATCTTGATTGCTTCCAATTTTTGGCAATTATAAATAAAGTTGCTATAAAACATTTTTTTGGTTAGTTTTTGTGTGGGAAAAGTATTTTAATACAGTTTTAATTTTGTTCTAAAGACAAAAGCAATAAAGACAAAATTCCCCTCAGGCTGCAATAAATGGAGCCATCTTTTTAGTTGATCAGTTTAATAAAATCCCCAAATTATTTTATCTCTGTGAGAGTGATGTTATATATATAAGCAGACTAGTTTGACTGAAATTTATTATTGAATCTTTGCAAGACAGGAGTTGCTAATTTGCTACTATTTGTGTAAAAAAGAATCCTCAATTATAAAATCACCATAAAATGCTAGATCAGTTTTATTAATAACATTGTAATTAATCAAATCCATAGAAGTAAAAGGCCAGAGAATTAGGAGGGCTCTAATTTTATCCTAAGAACCCAGTGTTCTAAGTATTATGACAGTGAATTAGACAGACTTGTAAAAAAGATTTTCAAATTTTGGATTTTTCATTTCTTTAATGTACGGATTTGTTTCATAAATTCTTTGGTTCCACAATTGAGCATAATTCAAGAAGTAAAGATTCATCTCTTCATACGTTGTTATCCTTACTCTCTTGATGTTCTGTGCTTAATCTGCCTCTTGAGAATAGGGATTATATAGAAGTTTTCTATACTGTGTAAATACTTCTATGGCTCTTAGAAATGTTGAATATATATACAGAGTATAAGCATTGGCTTAATTTAAATTCAGTATTGATTGTGTAGAAGGACCTTATTCCGGTCTTGCAACCTGAGGATATCTCTTTGTCATAGATTCTGAGGACCTTTCTTTTTATGGTCTGAAAACCACCAACTGATTAGGCGTTAGATATACTAGTGTTTAGTGGGGATTAATCCATGCTCTATATTCCAGCATCTCTATTTTGATTATGTTCCCAATTAAGGTGTCTCTTCCTCCCAACTTTTTAAAAATGTTTTGTCTGATCCTTTTACTTTTTTACCACCTAGAACTACAAAAATCTCTTATATCTGACAGTTGCTGAATAGATTCCAGTCTAGTGATTTAATTCATATATTATCTATAAATGCTTAATCACACTGAATATTATAATTACTTACATATTTTACATGATAACTTTTCAGAGTTAATAACTAATGGCCATTTACTGATGTAGATTCTGAGACTCAAAGGGATTATATCATTTGTTCAAAATCATATCAGTAAAGCAGCAGAGCTCATTAGCACAGCTTAGTCTTCTGATTTTAAATCCTTTGCCCATGACATAAATTTCTAAAAGACCCTTGCCTTAAGTTCTTGCAGGTAACAAAAGCTTGGCTAATAATTTAAAATGCATTTCTTGTAAGGATACAGATAGCTTTCATTACCTTCTTAGTACTCACACTGTTAGAATGCATATATTGACTTTTTTTTGTTTGTTTTTGGTGAACATGCTTGGATTATCTTTCCATAAAAATAGAAGGAAATAGTGCTAAAGTAAATGCCACTGAATTAGGGTTAAGATTCCCTACACAGACTCCATGATTTTAAAACTTGGTACAGAGTGCAGAAAAGGGAAAGCATGACTTATCTTTCCACTTAGTCTTTTGAGATATATAAAAAGGAGAGAATACTGTTACTTTTAAGTTTTAAAATATTAATTTAGTGCCTGGGCTTTTAAAAAACTTCCTGTTAATATAACTTTTATCATCAGTTAATATTTATTAAGGAATCTATTCATTCATAGACTTCTGTGTTATATAGTTTTATACTTGTGTTCTATGCTCTGGGCAAAAGATCCAGAACTTAACCCAAGAAGCCAGTTTGTATATTTGCTTCAAAAGGTTACCTGGTTGATATTGATGTGAAAGCAGGTGCAATTAAAGAATTTTGAGTAGGTATTTTTTTGTTTTTTTCAGAGGATGAACAAGATGTAACATTTGATAACAAAAGCCTTATGTGTGCTAAAAGATGTTTTCTGCATTTTTTCCATCTTTTAAAAATCATTTGCTGTTATTTTATGTAATTTATAAAGTGGAAACATGAGTTTAAATTCTTGTTTGCGAGGGGAAAAGGGTCCATTTACTAATTTATTGCAGAATAAACAGAGAGGAATTTCTCTCTTTATAGTCTGTTCCTGAAAAATTTCCCTGTAGAATATATATGGAAAAGGGGCTAGAAAAGGAATGTCTAGGTTAGATGCTCTCCTCTTTGTTAGTGGAAATGGCTGAAGTTATTTAATGTTGCTTAACTTGTTTCAATATTTATTTTTAATCTCTGTTTTGTAGTAAAAAATACAGAGTTTTTACAGCAAGCCGCCTTAGAAGAATATGGTCCAGAGCTTCACGTTGCTTTGAGAAGTCGAAGAGATGAATTACACTATTTAAGGAAACTTACTGAACTACTTTTTCCTTATATTTTACCTCCTAAAGCAACAGACTGCAGGTATAAATATACTAGAAAAAATCATAGTAGTATTTGTATACCGTGCCATTTGTATGTTGCTTTTCTTGATTATAATAGGAGTACACTAAAACTCGAGGTTAGCCTATGATGTGAACAGTTTTTCATTTGAAACAAGTAATTTATCACGTCTTAAAATGCCAATTTAAGTGCTAAGTATTTGTCCAGTGTTGTGTTGCTTAGAATTTTTCTTGAAAACTGATCGTGGACATGAATGATAAATATGAATAAAATTAATTTTCTTATTTGAGATCATTATATTTTATTTCCTTGGTGTTCCTTTTTAGAGACATACACATTATAACTGTTACAGGCAGAAACACTTTGAATGAACTATATGGACAACTTTGGGTTTCAAGGTGTTCAGCTGGGAA
>NW_012136858.1:3084242-3090971 GCF_000956105.1 Propithecus coquereli | reverse complement strand
ATATATATACACACACACATACATACATATATATGTATATGTATGTGGGGGGTGTGTGTGTGTGTATACAAACATACAATTACTGTCTTTTTCCAGATCCCTGACCTTACTTATAAGAGAGATCCTGTCTGGTTCTGTGTTCCTTCCTTCTTTGGATTTCCTAGCTGATCCAGTAAGATTTAAAATAATTTTTTTAATATTGTGCTAAAAATACCCTTAACGTGAAACTTGCCATCTTAAACATTTTTATGTGTACAATTCAGTGGTATCAAATACATTCATATTGTTGTGCAACCATTACCACTACCCGTCTCCAGAACTCTTACAAAACTGAAACTCTATACCCATTATGTAATAACTCTTCGTTCCTCCCTCTTGCTGCTAGCAACCACCATTCTGCTTTCTGTCTCTAAAAATCTGACTACTCTAGGAACCTCATATAAGTAGAATCATACAGTATTTGTCTTTTAGTGACTGGCTTATTTCACTTAGCATGATGTTCTCAAGGTTCATCTGTTTTCACCTGTGTCAGAATTTCCTTCCTTTTCAAGGCTGGGTATATTCCATTGTATGTATATACCACATTTTGCTTATCCATTTGATCCAATAAGATTTTGAAGAAACAGAAGTAATTTATAAACATTTTAAATGCCAAAATCAGAATAGCTTTTATTTGCCCATTTTCACAAAGGTTAAGAACCTGCATTATAGATTTTTAAACTCTCTCTGTAATACATAAATGCAGGTGCTTTGCCACTGCTCTATTTTTTCCTTCATTTTTCTGGAAACTTTCATAATATGATAAAAGTCCTGAGAATTCTGGCAGAATACAGTAATGGAATTATGTTGACCTGTGTTTATTATTTTCCATTAGGATACTGTGAATCATTTGCTTATCATCTTCATAGATGACAGTCCAGTGAGTATTGAACATATTAGAAAACACTTCAGATTGAGTTGTATTTTGATTCTCTATATCAAATCAAGTGGGAATATTACTGAGTTAATAATTCTCTTTCTTCAAAGCCTGAAAAAGCAACTGAACCAGCTTCTCCTTTGGTTCCATTCTTGCAGAAATTTGCAGAACCTAGAAATAAAAAGCCATCAGTAAGTATTTTCAGCAGTAACATTATTTTTGATATAAACAATTTGAGAACACATTTATATAGCTTTAACATCCTTTTTTTCCCATATTGTGTTAAGGTGCTGAAGTTAGAACTGAAGCAAATCAGAGAGCAACAAGATCTTTTATTTCGCTTTATGAACTTTCTGAAACAAGAAGGAGCAGTGCATGTGTTGCAGTTTTGTCTGACTGTGGGTGAGGCTTACCTGTGTATTTTATGAAAGTAATTTTTAAACTTTTTCATGTAATTGAGTATTTAAATCAGATCTGATGTTGTGGTAGCCATCTTTCAGTGTACTAAATTTCATTTACTAGATATTCTAAGAGCACCTATGAGTTTTTCTCAAGTGCCTACTCCTTTCCACATTGGGGTATAATCTATCATTGACTTTAATCAAATCCTTGTAGTAGAAAAAAATCTAAAAATTCAATATAATGAAACTATGGTTCATGTATGGTGGCTCATGCTTGTAATCCAAGTGCTTTGGGAGGCTGAGGAGGAAGGTTTGTTTGAGCCCAAGAGTTCGAGACCAGCCTGGGCAATAGAGTGAGAGCCCATCTCTACAAAAAATAGAAAAATAATTAGTTGGGCATGGCGGTATGTGCCTGTAGTCCTAGCTACTTGGAGCCTGAGCCTGGAGGATTGAGCTCAGGAATTTGAGGTACAGTGACAACAGAGCGAGATCTTGTCTCTTTTTAAAAAGAAAAACAAAACTGTTAAAGACTTCAATCAGTAGCCCATGTCAATATCATTTTGTCACAGTCTTTGTTAAGGATTATTTTTTTTTTTTTTTTTTGAGACAGAGTCTCACTCCGTTGCCCTGGCTAGAGTGCCGTGGCATCATCCTAGCTCACAGCAACCTCAAACTCCTGGGCTCGAGCAATCCTCCTGCCTCAGCCTCCCAAGTAGCTGGGACTACAGGCATGCGCCACCATGCCCGGCTAATTTTTTCTATATATTTTTAGTTGTCCAGCTAATTTCTTTCTATTTTTTGGAAACGGGGTCTCGCTCTTGCTCAGGCTGGTCTCGAACTCCTGAGCTCAAACAATCCGCCCGCCTGGGCCTCCCAGAGAGCTAGGATTACAGGTGTGAGCCACCGCGCCCGGCCTGTTAAGGATTATTTTGATTAAATCATCAAATACAAAAATGTTTCATTTTGATTATAAGCTCCATAGCATTGCAGATTATTGGATTTATAAAAACTTCATGGACGATTTATGAAAAGATTAGTTTTAATGCATCTAATTCCTTTTTTAAATAATACTTTTTAAAGATAGAGGTATAATTTATACAGTGAAACTCACAGAATTTAAATGTGTAGTTTGATCAGTTTTACACATGTGTATATTGATGTAACATAGATTTCCATCAGCCCAGAAAGTTCGCTTAGGGTCCTTCCTAAAGAGATCCACACTTGCCCCTACTCTCGTCAAAGTAATCACTGGTCTAATTTCTCTCACCACAGATTAGTTTTGCCTGTACAATTTTCTCATATAAATGGAATCACGTAGAGCATGAGATGCTACAGAAAAAAAAAAAGATAAATGGAATCACATGTAACGTATATACTCTTTTGTGACTGGTTTCATGTATCCAGGATAATGCTTTTTAAGATTCATCCATATTGTAAAAATCATTAGTTTGTTTTCATTGCTGAGTGATAGTCCGTTGTATGAATATACTACAGTTTCATTATCCATTCTCCTTGTAGATGGATATCTGGACTGCTTCCACTTTTGTGCTATTTTGAATAAAGCTGCTATGAATATTCTTGTGCAAAGCTTTCAGTGGGCATATGTTTAATAGCTGGATGTAGAATTGCTGGGTCACAGTGTTGGTGTATGTTTAATTTTATAAGAAATGGCTAAATGTTTTCCAAAGTGGTCATACTATTTTACTATATGTATGAGAGTTCTGGTTGTTTCATATCTTTACCAAAATTTGGTGATGTTTCTTTTTAATTTTAGCCATTTCAGTGGGCGTATTGTGGTATCTGGCCATTTGAATATCTTTCTGTGAAACTGCTTAAGTGTTCTGCCTATTTTTTTATTGAATTGTTTTTCTTTTTGTCATTAAATTATAGGAGTTCTGCAAATATTCTGGATACAAGTCTTTTGTCAAATATATGTATTATGAGTATTTTTTTCCGGACTATGGTTTGTCTTTTCATTTTCTGAAGTGTCTTTTAATGAGCAAAACTTTTTAACTTTGGTGAAATCCAATATATCAGTGTTCAGTTTTATGGTTAGTACTTCCTGTGACTTCCATAAGAAATCTTTGCCTACCCTAGTGCAAGATGATATTCTCCTGTGTTTTTCTCTATGTATTATACTTTTAGATTTATACATAGATCTGTGTTCTATCTTGAGATAATTTTTGTGTTGTGTTAGGTAGGGGTGGAGGTTCATTTTTTTTTAGTATATGGATAGATGTCTGGTTTTTCTAGTACCCATTTTTTGAAGAGACATTTCCTTTACTTCTTTAATTACTTTGGCATATTTGTAAAATCATTTGACCATGTATGTTTAGGTCCGTTTCTGAATTCTCTTCTTTTCGATTTATCCGTATGTTTGTTCTTTAGTCAATACCACAGTCTTGATTACTTTGGCTATATATTATATTAAGTTATGGAATTAGGTGGTCTAAGGCTTTGTACTTTGTTCTTTGTTAGATCATTTTGGCTATTCTAGGTTCTTTACATTTCTATATAAATTTTGGGATCAAGTTTCCAATTTACACACACATACACAGACACACACACATACACAGAAACAACCTGCTTGGATTTTTTTGATTGGAATTGCATTGAATCTGTATATCAACTTAGAGAGTAGTAACATCTCAACAGCATTTAGGTTTCTAATGAAAGAACGTGGTACGTATGTTTTTCCATTTATTTCAGTCTTATTTCTTGCCATAGTGTCTTATAGTTTTCAGTGTAGGTCTTTATGTTTTTGGATATATTTGCACATGATGTTTAAAATAATTTTTCAAATTGTTGTTAATACACAGAAATTGAATTGGTGTTTTGCATATTGACTTTGTGTCCTGTGATATTACTAAATTCACTTACTAGTTCTAGTAGTTTCTTTGTAGATTTCCTTAGAACTTTCTACATACACATCATCTACAAATATACAATTTTACTTTTTCCCTTATAACGTTTATGCCTTATTTTTTTATTTTTATTTTTTTCCCCCTATTACAATAGCTAGGACCTTCACTACAATGTTGAATTGAAGTGGTAAGAGCTGACATCCTTGCTATGATCCTGATCTTAGGAGGAAATTATTTATATAAGTCTGGGTTTTTTATAGGTTTCCTTGATCAGATTGAGAGTTTCCTTCTGTTCCTATTTTGAGAGTTTTTATCATGAATGGTTATTAAATTTTTTTTTTTTTTAGCGATTTTACCATACGGTATCATAGCAAGCTACTTTATTGTCAAGTTATTCCTAATGTTCCCTCATTATGAAGCTGTAGTAATGTCCTATGTTAATTGGTGATTTGTATTTTCTTTTTTTAAATCTACATTGCTACGGTTTTACCAAATTTATTAACATTATTGATTTGTCGATTTTCTGCTTTTTTATTATTTTCTTTCTGCTATCTGGAGTTTAGTTTGCACTTTTTCCTAGTTTCTTAAGGTTAGATCATAAATGATTAATTTGTACATCTTTCTTCTTTCGCAATGTAGGCATTTAAAATTATAAATTTAATTCTTCTATGGATTACTATAGTTAAATTTTGATGTGTTGTGTTTTTGATTATTATTCACTTTGAAATAATTTTAAATTTTCCTTGTGGTTTACTTTTTAACCATTGGATTATTTTGAAATGTTCAATTTATAAACAATACACTTGGGGATTTAATACTTTTCTGATTAGACAACATATTCTGTATAATTTCATTCCATTGAAATTTATTGAAACTTGTTTTATGGCCGATCCATATAGTCTGTCTTAATGAATGTTCTTTGTGAATGTGAGAAGAGTCAGTGTGTGTTGTGTTGTGTTGGATAGTGTTCTGTGTTAAATTGATAGTGTTCTTCAGATATTTGGTATTCTTTCTGATTTTTTAATGCATTTACTATTTCTCTCTTTAGTTTTGTTATTTTGTTTCTTATGTTTTGAACTTTGTTACTAGCTGCAGACACATTTAAGATTATTATATCTTCTTTAGGAATTTATCCTTTTATCATTATAATGTGTTCCTCTTTATCTCCGGTAATTCTCTGTCTTGAAGTCTCCTTTGTCTAATGTTAATATAGCTACACCATCTTTCTTTATACTTAGGTTTGCATGTATGTATTGTTTTCTATCTGATTAAAGTGTTTAATGTAGTTGATCTTGCTTTTAAAATAAGTATTAATGCCAGCCCCAATGGCTCATGCCTATAATCCTAGCACTTTGGGAGGCTGAGGAGGGAGGATTACTTTAGGCCAGGAGTTCGGGACCCCAGCCTGGGTAACATAGCAAGACCCTTACTATAAAATAAAAAAATCTTATCTGAGAGTGGTGTTATGTGCCTGTAGTCCCAGCTACTTGGGAGGCTGAGGCAGGAAGGTTGCTTGAGCCCACGAGTTGGAGGTTGCAGTGAGCTATGATGATGCCACTGCATTCTAGCCTGGGTGACACAGTGAGACTGTGTCTCAAAAAAAAAAAAAAAAAAAGAATTCTAGGTTGATAGCTTTGGGTTTTTTTTTTCTTTCAGTGCTTTAAAGTCATTTTTTTCATTATCTTCTGTAAGTGCCACTGTTCCTAATGAGAAATCAGCATCAAATCTATGTTGGTTCCATGTAATGTGTCCCTTTTCTCCCTGATTGCTTTTGCCATTTTCTCTATGAGTTTTCAGCAATTTGACTATAATGTGTAGTTTTCTATTTATTCTGCTTGGATTTTGCTAAGATTCTTAGATATTTGGGTTTGTGTCTTTCATCAATTTTGAAAATTCCTGGCCATCTCTTCAAATATTATGTCCCATTTTCTCACTCTTTTCCTTTTGGAACTCCAGTTATACGCATGTTAAGTCATTAGGGACTGAAATTATATGCTGTTGTACCACAGTTCTTATATGGTCTGTTCCAGTTTTCATTAGACTCTTTTTTTCTCCCTTTTTGTTTTTCAGTTTGAATAATTAAGAATTAAGGGGTAAACTTATTAATACCTCTTAGAATAATAAAAAGCAGTCATTATTTAAAAAGCCGTCAATATTTTGGCTATCCTAATGCTACCATCTTTCATTTAAGAAAAAAAAGATTCACTTGTTCAGACTCTCAACTCCACCACTAGCCTGCAGCTTCCGTGATGGAGAGAAATATTGTTTAAAAACATTGTTTTCATTTTTATTTTTATGTAGTAAATTAAATGTAAAAATATTAAAAACCTTTTGATATAAGAAATTAATCCAGTATGTTCTTTAAAGAAACTATTGGAAATGTGTTTATTGTTATAAATTTTAGCAAATTTGTATTGCTATGTATGTATTCAGATATTTTATATTATCATGTAAGAATTGGTCCACTATTTCTCTGTTTAGAGTAGTTATTTTACTCTCACATACTTTTTAAAAATTTAAAATGAATTAGATTGCTTCTAATTGCTAC
>NW_012136858.1:3077126-3084192 GCF_000956105.1 Propithecus coquereli | reverse complement strand
GTATTCTTCAAATGATTTGCATATGTCATTCTGCTCATTGATGACCTTTGCTAACTGGGGAAAATATTCATCCAAAATTTCCTTTTGAAGAAGAAGCATTTGGAGAAAAGAGAGCTTTTTTCAAAATGTTTGGATTTTTATGCCATGTATCATATGTAGACTTAGTTTTATCTTGCAAAGAAATATTCAAGTCATTTTTATTTGATTTGATATCACACAGAAATGCTGCATTCCTATAGAAATATTCTTTTAATAATTCACATTACTGATTCTGTTCTTCATAAAATTCAACTATCTGTTTTCACAGAGATAAAATTTTGGCTGATGCCTGTCCCTGCAATAGCCAACACACTTTAGAATGCTACAGCAAATCCACACTGAATACCTCCTGGTTCAACTTCAGCATGTGTAGGAAAACATCAAAAGCAATGCTACATTTATCCCTGATTGAAATCACGCGTCCACCTACCTCCAGGTGCTACCCGGCCTCCCTGGGGCAGAGTTAACTCTGCAGGAGGATTGCTCTGGCTTCTCTGGGGAGAAGGCGGGATGTCAGGGCGCCCGCATTCCCAGGAGTGAGCTGCACTGCCCTCTAGTGACAGCGTCCTGTCCAGCGACAGGCCCAGGGGTGCCTGTGTGCTCCCCGCTGGCTGGCTGATGCCGAGAGCAGGTCACTTTCTTGGCAGGACTGTTTCTGATCCATCCTTCCTTCTGCCTTGCCTCACTGTTCTCCAGATTTCTGATATGGGCGGTGACTGCTGCTCTTTTTCTTTAATGTTTTAGGCACAAATATTTGTCTGGTGTCTATTAAGGGAAGGCAGTGTGCCAGGTGGTGAGTTGCGTTTCTTCCCCTTCCTCCCTCCTTCCTCCTCTGCCCCATCTCCCTCAGGACAGGTGATTGGCTGTCATGCCCAGAATGTCAACCTTCTGGAAACTTCCGAGGCATGATTACGGAGCCCCCTCCTCACCTGTGGAAAGGACTCAACAGGAAACAAATACTACCTGACAGTCGTCTCTGTCCCCCTCAGTGCCCAGCACAGAGCAGGCATGGAGCAGGCATTCTGGAAAGTTCTACTGAGAGAGTGAATACTTGACTTTTACGAGTGCCTTCCCCAGAGAGACCCTGAAATTCTGTAATATGTGCACACTTCTTTGAGAATCACTGTAGTGAAGAGGTTAAGAGTTATACAATTTTAAAAACATCTCTGAGCCTCAGTTTCTCTGATGGAAAATGGGCCTAAGTGAATATTTTCCTCAATACGAGGGTCATATGAACTAAATGAGAGAATGCATGTGAAATGCTTGGAAAATGTCAGGCACTCAGGAAGAGGACCCTTTTGGGGGCTTGAGTCAGAACAAGACACCGCAGGGACCAATATGGCCAGTAAGGTGGCCCCAGAGTTCTGGGTATAGACAGAAGATGGGGTTGAGGAAGGGGCCGTGTCTACATCGAGAGCAGGTGCCCATCTGTAGCCAGAAGTCTGGGACAGAGGATTTCCATGTAGAGTGAGGTCTCTGCAAGAGCCTGTAATGCAGAGGTCACAGATACTCTCCCTGCTTGACGTAACTGTCTTTTCCAGAAAGGAGCCCTCCTGAGCTCCTGAGCTCATGGATCCCCAAGGAGTCCAATGTCTGCTCTAGTTAGGGGACTTAGTCAGCAGTGGAGTGGCGGAGGCGGCAGTGAAAGATAAAATCTTTCCTTGATTATGGGTTTGGGAGGGTGACAACCAGGACCCTTGAACAACTGGAATGCCCAGGACCTGGGAGCCAGACAGCCTTGTGGGGACACATCCACCCCAGGGTGGCCCTGGGGACAGTAGCAGCAGTAAGACCTTTCTTCAGTTGTCCTCTCCTCGGCACCCCCTGCAGGGCGGTGAGCCCCTCTTGCTCCACTCCCAGTCCTCGTTCTCCCCTCCCCGCTTCCAGGCTTTCAGGAGGAGGAGGGTTCCCAAGGTAGCAGCAGCATCACCACCTAAATGTCCTCCTCTGCCATTGTTCCCAAGATGGAATGTCTAAGCAGCAGCACTGACAATATGCAGAAATCAGCAGAAATGGATCTACCGCTGAGGAAGGAAACAATTGTTCGATTTAGACACCAGATCCCTCGTCTCAGTGTTCTCAGTGCTATGGTCCAAATTTGACCTTCGGAGATGGATTGAACGAAGCTGGTGGGAGGATGGAATGCAGGCACGGTGCCTCCGGGGCAAGGTCTGTGGGCTGCGAACAATGGCCTGGCTCCTTCTCTGTGCAGTGCGCTGGAAACAAGGCACAATAGACACTCCGCGTCCAAGGCTGGCTCCTGTACTCCCACTCCGTGGTGGAGGCAGGTCCACAGCATGAGGAGGAGAAGGCTGGTGTTGCCACTCCTCGGTATGGATTGTTTTGATCTCAGCGTTCAGCATTTCCACCTCCCCCCCACAGGTGGGAGGAAGCGGAGAGGTTAGCCTGCTCAGGTTGTCTAAAACCTTGGGGAAAGCGACCAGCCTAAAGGATTGCGAAGAGAGAAGGGATTACTTCTTGTGAAGGTGCAAGGCCCGAGTATTTGGTAGTGCTGGAAAATTATTGATTGATCTTGGAGTCTAGAGAACCCTAAATCAGGCTACTAAAGTCGGACCCATGTTTGGGGGCCAGGCTTGCAAGATGGAGCGCGGGAGCAAGAAGGGGAAGGAGAGACTTCTGTCTTCTCCTGCACTAGGGCATGAGAAGGCAGATTCGAGGGACAAGAGGAAAGGGCAGCACCAAAGGCAGATCCTGTTCCTTTTACAACCTGAAGAAGCTCTGCAAGTCTCAGCCTTCGAAACAGGGCCAGGCCAGTCATTCTAGACATTTCTCTGTAAAGTAACCTGTAACCAGCTGAGAATGGAAAGATTTAGAGACCAGGAGGAACTCAATATCTAGATAGGGTGCTAACAGGCAATGGCTGGTATGCCCCACAAATTGTTGAATCCCAAAGTACCCACAAGAGGTAAGAGGGCATCACAACACCTACGCGTGGAGCAGGAGTGGGAGTCTGGGAGAAGGCAGTGTTCTAAGTCTTCCATGCCACATTCCTTTGCATGGGCTGTTTCTTCTGCCTGGAATGTTCTCTCTTTTTCTGTTTAGAGGATGTGAACTAAAATAAAATCCTAAGCCCCTCGCTAACTGAATGGACCCCCCTCTTGGCCAAGGGAACCCCAGAGAAACCTTAAAACTGAGTTCCCAGCCATGATGGGATGGGAGGTCAAACTTGCCTCGTTATATATACTCCTCCCTTGCTAACGACTATCAGGCTTTTTTTCCTAAAGAGCTAAACAGAAACCAGTCTTATGATCCAGACCAGCATTCTTCCCTGATAAGAGACCGCCAACCATGAAGTGGTTTTAACCAGCCCACGGAGCATGCGCAGAGAGGGTTTCTGTGTCCTTGCTTTGCCTTTTGACATCAGAAGGCTGCCATTTTCTGAACATGGACCCCATAAAGGGGCGTAAAGCTCGAATATGCAAGCGCCTGTTTCTCCTTCATAAATATTCATGACTCCTCCTATAGCTTGTTAAATATGTATATTTGGCCTTCCTGCTCAGCATAAATTCCTGTTCCCATTGTCTGTCCCTGGAAGCATGTGTTTCTGGCTTCTGTCCGGGGCTCTGCTTCCTGGCCTGTTAGAATGGCCATCTAGAGGCTGCAACCCTTTATGAGAAATAAAGCTCTCCTCTCCAAATCTATGAACCTCATCCTTTCCTTCAGTTAACAAGGATTACTAGCTGTGCTTCAAGAGCAGCTCGTATCTTGCTTCCTCCATGAAATCTTCCATAACAAAATAATCCACTCTCCACGGCATTTGGCAATACCTTGTTCATACTTCCATTATATTCGAACTTTTCAAATATTAAAGTAATTTATTTTACTAAATTTTGAGCCTGTGTTGGACATTTTGGGTGTTTAGTGAGGTTTTTAATTTTGTAAGTGACTGGGATATCTCACTCCATCTTCCATAACAAAATAATCCACTCTCCACGGCATTTGGCAATACCTTGTTCATACTTCCATTATATTCGAACTTTTCATATATTAAAGTAATTTATTTTTTCTTATTCTTTCTCTTGTCTGTTAGAGGAATTTAATGATAGAATTTTGCGGCCAGAGTTATCAAATGATGAAATGCTATCTCTTCATGAAGAGTTGCAGAAGATTTATAAAACATACTGTTTGGATGAAAGTATTGACAAAATTAGATTTGATCCCTTCATTGTAGAAGAGATTCAGAGAAGTAAGTCAAAGATGATGAGATTGAATTCTTTAGCTCTTGTATAGTTTTCCCTTGAATTCTCTATTTATTATTGCAATAGCTGAGATACACGGGCAGTTGTTATATTATTTTACTAATGAGAGGAAAGCTTTGAGGAAACAACTTATTCATAGTTGACATAACTAATATTTGTCAGAACTGGAGCTTGGTTCTAATTTCTCATTCTAGTGTATTTCTTATAGTGGAGTTTCTGTAAAACATAGTTTTAGGATTGTATGCTCTTCCACTATAGTGAATTTTAAAACAATATATAATGTATATATGCTATTTATAAATAATTTCTACAATAGAATTTTTTTAATAGTTGCTGAAGGCCCATACATAGATGTTGTGAAACTTCAAACTATGAGATGTCTTTTCGAAGCATACGAACATGTTCTTTCTCTCTTGGAGAATGTATTTACCCCTATGTTCTGCCACAGTGATGAGGTAAGTCAAAATATTAACCTTATTTGAGGATTTTTTTTTTTTTCCAGCATATTATGGGAGTACAGATGTTTAGGTTACGTATGTTGCCCTTGACCCCCCCTCCACACCTAAGTCCGAGTTTCAAATATGTCCATCCTTCAGGTGGTGCACATTGCACTCTTTGTGTATGCAAATACCCGTCCCCTCCTCCCTCCTCCCTCCTCCCCCCTCCCCCTGCCCAACATCCAATAGATGTTATTCTTATATGTGCATTTATGTGTTGATCAGTTAATACCAATTTGATGGTGAGTGCGTGTGGTGCTCTGATACTGTTAGATGAGTGATTCAAATAACAAAAAGAAAAATAAAACAAGATTAAGAAAGCAAATGCTCTTTTCTACTATATAGTTCAATGGAGATTAGAAGTTATTTGTAAAAACAAGTCTCTATACCAAAACCATGTTTGTGTTTATGTGAGTATGTGGATTGGGACCACATTGGTCTGCCCTATTTCCCATATGCCTGAGTGGCTTCGTAGCACTGCGGTGATGCAGAAACCCCATTCTTTTTATATACTCATTATTTACTGACCTGTGGAAATCATCTCCATTTGCGTTAAGTTATTTTCATCCTTACCCTATTTGACCGTGGTTGTATTCACTTGATTTAAATGCCTTTTTTAAAAAATCGCAAAGTAGTAAGGTAAAGTAGCATGTTTCAATGTCAAATATTAATTTAACAAACCATAACTATTATTCATTTTTTGAAGTATTTCAGACAACTCCTAAGAGGTGCAGAATCACCAACACGCAATTCAAAATTCAACAGGTAGGTTGTGTATTTTGTTTGAACTTGCTGATGCTTATCATTCTGTGATAGCATCATTGTATTTATTAGCTATTTAAGGACTGAATGCATATGCAAAATCCATAGGTAACTCAGAATTTTAGACAGTAGTTCCCCCCCCCCCAGAGGAAACTTTTTGTTAGAGTGCTTACTGGGTATAAAAGTGGTGAGATTTTTCTCCTTTTCTGTCTGGCTCTCTGGAAATGTAAGTGTGGAGTTAAATAACCTAAAGAAAAGTAACAGAAGAGAGAAGCATTATCCATCTATAAACTGGATTATAAACTAGATAATTAATCTTCTGATTTGTTTTTATCACGTTATATTGAATATATACAAAATTGACACAGACATCAAATCTATATGTCTACAAAATAGATATTCACTTTGTTATCAACACCTTCCAGTTTGAGCAAGTATCTAATAGATATATAGATAAATTGGAGATGTGATACAAAGAGAGAAATAGGTAAATCAAAAAATGGGGTGGTTTTAGATAGATAGTACAAGGAAAAATGTGAAAACCTTAGCCACGGGGAGAATATATTGCATTTTTTTTTTTTTTTTGGCATAACAAAGTGTTACAGGAATAGATTTGAAATTTTTTTTTTTTTTTTTGAGACAGATTCTCGCTCTCTCACTCCAGCTAGAGTGCAGTGGTGTCATCCTAGCTCACTGCAACCTCAAACTCCTGGGTTCAAGTGATCCTCCTGCCTCAGCCTCCTGAGTAGCTGGGGCTGTAGGCACATGCCACCACACCTGGCCAATTTTTTTTTATTTTTAGTAGAGATGGGGATCTTGTTCTTGCTCAGGCTGGTCTCAAACTCCTCCTGACCTCAAGTGATCCTCCCACTTTGGCCACCCAGAGTGCTAGAATTACAGGCATGAGCCACTGCGCCTGGCCTGAATTTTTTTGAATGTTGAATATTCTTACATAACGCCTCATATGCATGTAATAATTTTTCCGAAAGATGGAAAAAATCTTTGTGATCTTTTGTGAAAATATTCCTTTGCTTTTTCCTAGGAATTTGTTATTGCCGTGAAACATAACCTTTAACAAAAATCATATCCATGCTATTTAAAATAGCATTCTTTGCTCAGCCACACATCTCTTCTTTCATTTGAATACTTTTTCAAGGACTTTTATCAAATTTCCCAGCATACTTGAAAAGCAGCTAGAATTTATCCTTGTGTATAGACTTAGGATGTTTTGAGTCTCATACCAGGATACTGAGCTTAATGAAACATCTATATAGGACCATTTAAGGGGCAGTGGTTCTGTAATCTCAAAAGCCTGCTTAGTAGTTTAATCTAAGTCAAGGTCATAACTTCAAAGATGTAAAGCTTTCTTTGCCACTTTAAGAACACTTGATTGTCTTCAGCATATGAAGGCAGTAATTTTGTTGTCTTTAAAATATAAGAAAGAGGCCGGGTGTGGTGGCTCACGCCTGTAATCCTAGCACTCTGGGAGGCCAAGGCAGGTGGATCATTTGAGCTCAGGAGTTTGAGACCAGCCTGAGCAAGAGCGAG